>NW_017190085.1:0-153252 GCF_001704415.2 Capra hircus
ATCACTTCATAGCAAATAGATGGGGAAACAGTGGAAACAGTGTCAGACTTTATTTTTGGGGGCTCCAAAATCAGTGCAGATGGTGACTGCAGCCATGAAATTAAAAGATGCTTACTCCTTGGAAGAAAAGTTATGACCAACCTAGATAGTATATTCAAAAGCAGAGACATTACTTTGCTGACTAAGGTCCGTCTAGTCAAGCCTATGGTTTTTCCTGTGGTCATGTATGGATGTGAGAGTTGGACTGTGAAGAAGGGTGAGCGCCAAAGAATTGATGCTTTTGCACTGTGGTGTTAGAGAAGACTCTTGAGGGTCCCTTGGACGGCAAGGAGGTCCAACCAGTCCATTCTGAAGGAGATCAACCCTGGGGTTTCTTTGGAAGGAATGATGCTAAAGCTGAAGTTCCAGTACTTTGGCCACCTCATGCGAAGAGTTGACTCATTGGAAAAGATTCTGATGCTGGGAGGGATCGGGGGCAGGAGGAGAAGTGGACGACAGAGGATGAGATGGCTGGATGGCATCACGCACTCGATGGACGTTGAGTCTGAGTGAACTCCGGGAGCTGGTGATGGACAGGGAGGCCTGGTGTGCTGCAATTCATGGGGTCGCCAAGAGTCGGACACGACTGAGCGACTGAACTGAACTGAACTGTGTCTCTCTCAGTGTGTGTGTGTCTCTCTCAGTGTGTGAATGTGTGTCTCGCTCTCTGTGACTAAGTTTCTCTCCGTCATTGTGTTTGTGTGTGTGTCTTACACTCAGGAGTATGTCTCTTCCTGGATGAGGGTGTCTCTCAGTGTGTGTGTCCCTGTTAGTTTGCCTGTCTCTGTGTGACTCTGTCTGTGTCTCTCAATATGTGTGTCTCTCAGTGTGTTTTTGTCTCTCTCTCAGTGTGTGTCTCTCTCAGTGTGTCTCTCTCGTGAGTGTGTCTGGGTCTTAGTGTGTGTTTGTGTTCCTCCCTCTGTATGTGTATGTCTCTCAGTGTGTGTGTCCCTCTCAGTTTGCATGTCTCTGTGTGTCTCTCTGTGTGTGTCTCAGTGTGTTTTTCTCTCTCTCTCATTATGTGTGTCTGTCTCAGTGTGAGTGTGTCTGGTTCTCAGTGTGTATGTGTGTCCATGTTTTTGTTTTTCTCTCTCTGTAAGGGTATGTCTCTCAGTGTGTATATCTCTCAGTTGTGTTCTCTATGTGTCTGTGTGTGTCTTTCTCAGTGTTTGTGTCTCTCTCTCAGAGTGTGTTCCTCTCTCTTGGAGTGTGTGTGTCTCTGTGTGCCTCTTTGTGTGTCTCTCTCAGTGTGAATGAGTTTGGTTCTCCTTGTGTGTGTGTCAGTGTGAGTGTGTGTCTCTCTCTATATGTGTATGACTCACAGTGTGTGTGTCTGTTCGTTGTGTGTCTCTGTGTGTCTCTCTGTGAGTCTCTGAGTGTTTGTGACTCTCTCGAATTGCATAAGTCTGTCAGTGTGTGTGTCTCTCAGTGTGTGTTTCTCTCAATGTGTTTATGTTTCTCTCTCTGTATTTGTATGTTCTAAGTGTGTGTGTGTGTGTGTGTCTCTGTGTCACTGACTGTGGCTCACAATGTATGTTTCTCTCAGTTTCTGTGTCTCTCACAGTGTGTTTCTTCTTCTCAGTGTGGATGTCTTCTCTCTCTCAGTGTATGTGTCTCTCAGTGTGTGTGCATATCTGTATGTTGTGTGTTCATTATTTCACAGTTGGTGTCTCTCTCTTGTGTGTGTGTTTCCCAATGTGTGTTTGTGTTTATCTGTCTCTCTCAGTGTGCATAGATAACTCTCAGTGTGTGTGTTTCCATTTCAGTGTGTGTGTCTCTGTGTGACTCTCACAATGTCTCTGTTTGTGTGTCTCCTAGTGTGTGTCTCTCTCCATGTGTGTTTCTGTCTCACTGTGTGTCTGCCTCAGTGTTGTGTGTCTCTTCCATAGTGTCTGTGTGTTGCTCAATGTGTGTGTCTCTCCCTGTAAGGTGTGCATCTCTCTCTCTCTCTCTCAGTGGGTGTGTGTCTCTCTCAGTGTGTGAGTCTCTCTCAGTGTGTGAATGTGTGTCTCGCTCTCTGTGGTTAAGTTTCTCTCCCTCAGTGTGTGTGTGTGTGTGTGTGTGTGTGTGTGTGTGTGTAGAGCTCAGGAGTGTGTTTCTCTTCCTGGATAAGGTTGTCTCTCAGTGTGTGTGTCCCTGTTAGTTTGCCTGTCTCTGTGTGTTTCTGTGTGTGTCTCAGTATGTGTGTCTCTCAGTGTGTTTTCCTCTCTCTCTCTCAATGTGTGTCTCTCTCAGTGTGTCACTCTCATTGTGAATGTGTCTGATTCTTAGGGTGTGTGTGTGTGCCTCTCTCTCTTTGTGTCTGTCTCTCACTATGTGTGTCCCTGTCAGTTTGCATGTCTCTGTGTGTCTCTGTGTGTGTCTCTCAGTGTGTTTTTGTCTCTCTCTCAGTATGTGTGTCTCTCTCAGTGTGAGTGTGTCTGGTTCTCAGTGTGTGTGTGTGTCCATGTTTTTGTTTTTCTCTCTCTGTAAGGGTATGTCTCTTAGTGTGTGTATCTCTCAGTTGTGTGTCTGTATGTGTCTCTGTGTGTGTTTCTCAGTGTTTGTGACTCTCTCTCAGTGTGTATGTCTCTTTCAGTGTGTGTGTGTCTCTCAGTGTTTGTGTGTCTCTCTCTGTATGTGTATGTCTCTCAGTGTGTGTCTTTCAATGTGTGTGTCTCTATGTCTCTCTGTGTGGGTCTCATGGTGTGTGACTGAGTGTGTATGTCTCTCTCAGTGTCTGTGTGTGTCTCTCACTATGTGTTTCTCTCATTGTGGATGTCTCTCTTTCGCAGTGGTGTGTGTGTGTTTCTCAATTAGTGTGTGTTTTTGTATGTTTTGTGTTCAATCTTACACAGTGTGTGTCTACTCTCATATAGTGTTGTGTGTCACTCTTAGTTTGAGTGTGCCTCTCAGTGTGTTTCTCTCTCAGTGTTTGTGCTTTGCTCTCTGAGAGTGTGTGTCTCTGTGTTTCTCTGTGTGTGTCTCTCTCAGTGTGAATGTGTCTGATTCTAAGTGTGTGTTTGTATTTCAGTGTATGTGTGTCTCTCTCCGTATGTGTATGACTCTCAGTGTGTGTGTCTGTCTGTTGTCTGTCTCTATGTGTCTCTGTGTTTGTCTCTCAGAGTTTGTGACTCTCTCGAATTATTTAAGTCTCTCTCAGTGTGTGTTTCGCTCTCTCAGTGTGCATGTCTCTCCCTCTCAGTGTGTGTGTGTGTGTGTGTGTGTGTGTGTATCACTCTCTGTATGTGTCTGTCTCTAAGTGTGTGTGTGTGTGTGTGTGTATCTGTGTGTGTGTCTCTATGTGTCCCTATGTGTGGCTCACGATGTTTGTGTCTCTATCTCAGTGTGTATGTTTCTCTCAGTGTATGTTTCTCACAGTGTGTTTCTCCTTCTCAGTGTCGATGTCTCTCTCTCTCTCTGTCTCAGTGTGTTTGTCTCTCAGTGTGTGTGTGTCTTTGTATGTTGTGTGTTCACACTTTAACAGTAAATGTCTCTCTCTTGTGTGTGTCTTTTTCAGTGTGTGTGTTTGTCTATCTCTCTCAGTGTGCATGGCTAACACTCAGTGTGTGTGTCCCTTTCAGTGTGTGTCTCTGTGTGTGTCTCTGTTTGTCTCTCCAGTGTATCATCTCTCCATATGTGTGATTCTGTCTCATTGTGTGTCTGCCTCAGTGTTGTGGGTCTCTTTGGTGCTGTCTGTGTGTGTCTTCAGTGTGTGTGTCTCTCCCTCTAAGTTGTGCATGTCTCTCTCTCAGTGTGTGTGTGTCTCTCTCAGAGTGTGAATGTGTGTCTCGCTCTCTGTCTTTAAGTTTCTCTCCCTCAGTGTGTGTGTGTATGTGTGTGTGTCTTGCTCTCAGGAGTGTGTGTCTCTTCCTGAATGAGGGTGTCTCTCAGTGTGTGTGTCCCTGTTAGTTGAGTGTCTCTGTGTGCCTCTGTGTGTATCTCTCATTATGTGTTTCTCTCAGTGTCTTTTACTCCCTCCCTCTCAGTGTGTCTCTCTCAGTGTGTCTCTCTCATTGTGAGTGTGTCTAGTTCTTAGCGTGTGTGTGTGTGCCTCTCTCTGTATGTGTATGTCTCTCAGTGTGTGTGTCTCTCTCAGTTTGCATGTCTCTGTGTGTCTCTGTGTGTTTTTCTCAGTGTGTTTTTGTCTTTCTCTCAGTGTGTGTGTCTCTCTCAGTGTGAATGTGTCTGGTTCTCAGTGTGTGTGTGTGTCTCCGTGATTTTTTTTTCTTTCTCTCTGTAAGGGTATGTCTGTTAGTGTGTGTCTCTCAGTTTTGTATCTGTATGTGTCTGTGTGTGTGTTTTTCAGTGTTTGTGACTCTCTCTCAGTGTGTATGTCTCTTTCAGTGTGTGTATGCCTCCCTCAGTGTGTGTGTCTCTCAATATGTGTATCTCTCTATCTCTCTGTGTGGGTCTCTCATGGTTTGTGATTCTGAGTGTTTGTCTCTCTCAGTGTCTGTGTGTGTCTCTCACTGTGTGTTTCTCCTTCTCAGTGTGGTTGTCTCTCTCTCTCAGTGTATGTGTCTCTCAGTGTGTGTGTCTCTGTAAGTTGTGTGTTCACACTTTCACAGTGAGTGTCTCTTGTGTGTGTCTTTTTCAGTGTGTGTGTGTCTGTCTCTCTCAGTGTGCATGGCCAACTCTCAGCATGTGTGTCCCTTTCATTGTGTGTGTGTCTCTCATTGTGTGTCTCTGTGTGACTCTCACAATGTCTCTGTTTGTGTGTCTCACAGTGTGTCTCCCTCTCCATGTGTGTTTCTGTCTCATTGTGTGTCTGCCTCAGTGTTGTGAGTCTCTTTGTTAGTGTCTGTGTGTGTTTCTCAATGTGTGTGTCTTTCCCTCTAAGTTGTGTGTGTGTCTCTCTCAGTGTGTGTGTGTCTCTCTCTCAGTGTGAGTGTGTCTGATTCTCAGTGTGTGTGTGTGTCAGTGTGTGTGTGTCTATCTCTGTATGTGTATGATTCTCAGTATGTGTGTCTGTTCGTTGTCTGTCTCTATGGGTCTCTGTGTCTCTCAGTATTTGTGACTCTCTGGAATTATTTAAGTCTCTCTCAGTGTGTATGTCTCTCAGTGTGGATGTCTCTCTCAGTGTGTGTGTCTCTCCCTGTATGTGTATGTCTCTAAGTGTTTGTGTTTGTGTGTGTGTTTTTGTGTTTGTGTCTCTATGTGTCACTATGTGTGGCTCACAATGTTTGTGTCTCTCTCTCTCAGTGTGTATGTTCCTCTCAGTATGTGTGTTTCTCACAGTGTGTTTCTACTTCTCAGTGTGGATGTCTCTCTGTCTCTCAGTGTATGTGTCTCTCAGTGTGTGTGTGTCTCTGTATGTTGTGTGTTCATTATTTCACAGTTGGTGTCTCTCTCTTGTGTGTGTCTTTCCCAGTGTGTGTGTGTGTGTGTGTGTGTGCTTGTCTGTCTCTCTCAGTGTGCATGGCTAACTCTCAGTGTGTGTATGCCCCTTTCAGTGTGTGTGTCTCCAAGTGTGTGTGTCTCTCTCCATGTGTGTGTTTCTGTCTCATTGTGTATCTGCCTCCATGTTGTGGGTTGCTTTGGTGCTGTCTGTGTGTTTCTCAATGTGTGTTTCTCTCCCTCTAAGTTGTTCATGTCTGTCTCTACGTGTGTGTGTCTCTCTCAGAGTGTGAATGTGTGTCTCGCTCTCTGTGTTTACATTTCTCTCCCTCAGTGTGTGTGTGTGTCTTACTCTCAGGATTGTGTGTCTCTTCCTGGAAGAGGGTGTCTCTCAGTGTGTGTGTCGCTTTCAGTTTGCCTGTCTCTGTGTGTCTCTGTGTGTCTCTGTGTGTGTCTCAGTATGTGTGTCTCTCAGTATGTGGGTCTCTCTGTGTTTTTCTCTCTCTCTCAGTGTGTCTCTCTCTCATTGTGAGTGTGTCTGGTTCTTAGCATGTTTGTGGATGTCTCTCTCTGTATGTGTATGTCTCTCAGTGTGTGTGTCTCTGTCAGTATTTGTGTGTCTTTCAGTATGAGTCTGTCTTGTTCTCCGTGTGTGTATGTTTCTGTGTTTTTGTTTTTCTCTCTCTCTAAGGGTATATCTCACAGTGTGTGTATCTCTCAATTGTGTCTGTGTCTGTGTGTGTATTTCTCAGTGTTTGTGACTGTCTCTCAGTGTGTATGTCTCTCTCCATGTGTGTCTCTCTCTCAGTGTGTGAGTCTCTCTCAGTGTGAGTCTCATGTTCTCAGTGTGTGTGTGTGTCCTCTTTTTTGTTTTTCTCTCTCTGTAAGGGTATGTCTCTCAGTGTGTATCTCTCAGTTGTGTGTCTGTGTGTGTGTTTCTCAGTGTTTGTGACTCTCAGTATGTATGTCTCTCTCCATGTGTGTGTCTCTCTCAGTGTGTGTGTCACTCTCAATGTGAATCTGTCTTGTTCTAAGGGTGTGTGTGTCCATGTTTTTGTTTTCTCTCTCTCTAAGGGTATGTCTCTCAGTGTGTGCATCTCTCAATTGTGTGTCTATATGTGTGTGTGTGTGTGTTTCTCAGTGTTTGTGACTCTCAGTGTGTATGTCTCTCTCCCTGTGTGTGTCTCTCTCAGCATGTGTGTCTCTCTCAGTGTGAGTCTGTGTTGTTCTCAGTGTGTATGTGTCCGTGTTTTGGGGTTTCTCTATATATGAGGTTATATCTCGCAGTATGTGTATCTCTCAGTTGTGTGTCTGCATGTGTCTCTGTGTGTGTTTCTCAGTGTTTGTGATGCTCTCTCACTGTGTATGTATCTTTCAGTGTGGTGTGTCTCTCAGTGTGTGTGTGTCTCCCTGTATTTGTATGTCTCTCAGTGTGTGTCTCTGTGTCTCTCTCTGTGGGTCTCTCATGATTTGTGACTCTGAGTGTGTATGTCTCTCTCAATGTCTGTCTGTGTCTCTCACTGTGTGTTTCTCCTTCTCAGTGTGGTTGTCTCTCTCTCTCTCAGTGTGTGTGTCTCTGTATGTTTTGTGTTCACACTTTCACAGTGAGTGTCTGTCTCTTGTGTGTGTCTTTTTCAGTGTGTGTGTTTGTGTATCTGTCTCTCTCAGTGTGCCTGGCTAACTCTCAGTGTGTGTGTGTCCCTTTCAGTGTGTGTGTCTCTCTGTGTGAGTCTCTGTGTGACTCTCACAATGTCTCTATTTGTGTGTCTCCCACTGTGTCTCTCTCTCCATGTGTGTTTCTGTCTCCTTGTGTGTCTGCCTCAGTGTTGTGGGTCTCTTTCATAGTGTCTGTGTGTGTTTCTCAATGTGTGTATCTCCCCCTGTAACTTGTGTGTGTCTCTTTCTCTCAATGTGTGAATGTGTGTCTCACTCTCTGTGTTTAAGTTTCTCTCCCTCAGTGTGTGTGTGTGTGTGTGTGTGTGTGTGTGTGTGTCTCAGGAGTGTGTGTCTCTTCCTGGATGAGGGTGTCTCTCAGTGTGTGTGTCCCTGTTAGTTTGCCTGTCTCTGTGTGTTTCTGTGTGTTTCTCTCAGTATGTGTGTCTCTCAGTGTGTTTTTCTCTCTCCCACAGTGTGTGTCTCTCTCAGTGTGTCTCTCTCATTGTGAGTGTGTCTGGTTCTTAGCATGTGTGTGTCTGCCTCTCTCTGTATGTGTATGTCTCTCAATGTGTGTGTCCCTCTGAGTTTGCATGTCTCTGTGTGTCTCTCAGTATGTGTGTCTCTCTCAGTGTGAGTGTGTCTGGTTCTCAGTGTGTGTGTGTGTGTCCATGTTTTTGTTTTTCTTTCTCTGTAAGGGAATGTCTCTCAGTGTGTGTATCTCTCAGTTGTGTGTCTGTATGTGTCTGTGTGTGTTTCTCAGTGTTTGTGACTCTCTCTCAGTGTGTATGTCTCTTTCAGTGTGTGTGTCTCTCAATGTGGGTGTCTCTCTCATTGTGGATGTCTCTCTGTTGCACTGTGTGTCTTTCTCAATGAGTGTGTGTCTCTGCATGTTTTGTGTTCAATCTTACACAATGTGTGTGTCTAGTCTCATCTAGTGTGTGTGTCTCTCTCAGTGTGTGTCTCTCAGTGTGTTTGTGTTTCTTTCTCAGTGTGTGTGTGTCTCTCTCTCAGTATATGTGCCTCTCTCTCTCAGTGTGTGTCTCTGTGTGTCTCTCTGTGTGAATGTGTCTGATTCTCAGTATGTGTCTGTGTGTCAGTGTCGTGTGTCTCTCTCTGTATGTGTATGACTCTCAGTGTGTGTCTGTCCGTTGTCTGTCTCTATGTTACTCTGTGTGTGTCTCTCAGTGTTTGTGACTCTCTCGAATTATTTAAGTCTCTCTCAATGTGTGTGTCTCTCAGTGTTTGTTTCTCTCTCTCAGTGTGGATGTCCCTCTCTCTCAGTGTGTGTGTGTCTCTCTCTCTGTATCTGTTTGTCTCTATGTGTGTGTGTGTGTCTCAGTGTGTGTGCCTCTATGTGTTACTGAGTCTGTCTCAGAGTGTGTGTCTCTCTCAGTGTGTGTGTTTCTCTCAGTGTGTTTGTTCTCACAGTGTTTTCTCTTCTCAGTGTGGATGTCTCTCTCTCTCTTTGTTTATTTTTGTTTTTGTATGTTTTGTTCCTTTCTCTTTGTTGTGTCTCCCACAGTGTGTGTCTCTCTCAGTGTGTCTCTCTCATTGTGTGTCTGGTTCTTTGTGTCTGTTCTCTTATGTTTTTCTCATGTGTGTGTTCTCGTTTCATGTCTCTGTGTGTCTCTGTGTTGTCTCTCAGTGTTTGTGACTTTATTTTTAGGTCTCTCTCTGTATGTGTGTCTCTCAGTATGTGCGTCTCTCAGTGTGTGTTTCTCTTTCTCATTGTGGATGTCTCTCTCTCAGTGTGTATGTGTGTCTTTCTCTGTATGTGTATGTCTCTAAGTGTGTGTGTTTGTGTGTGTGTCTCTGTGTGTTACTCTATGTGTCACTATGTGTGGCTCACAATGTTTGTGTCTCTGTCTCAGTGTGTATGTTTCTCTCAGTGTGTGTATTTCTCACAGTGTGTTTCTCCTTCTCAGTGTGGATGTCTCTCTCTCTCAGTGTGTGTGTCTCTGTATGTTGTGTGTTCACACTTTCAAAGTGAGTGTCTCTCCCTTGTGTGTGTCTTTTTCAGTGTGTGTTTGTGTGTTTGTCTTTCTCTCAGTGTGCATGGCTAATTCTCAGTGTGTGTGTGTCCCTTTCAGTGTGTGTGTCTCTGTGTGACTCTCACAATGTCTCTGTTTGTGTGTCTTCCAATGTGTCTCTCTCTCCATGTGTGTGTTTCTGTCTCATTGTGTGTCTGCCTCAGTGCTGTGGGTCTCTTTGGTAGTGTCTGTGTTTCTCAATGTGTGTGTCTCTCCCTGTAAGTTGTGTGTGTCTCCCTCTCAGTGTGTGTGTGTATCTCTCTCAGCGTGTGAATGTGTGTCTCGCTCTCTGTGGTTAAGTTTCTCTCCCTCAGTGTGTGTGTGTGTCTTGCTCTCAGGAGTGTGTCTCTTAGATCTCAACAAATATTTCACCATAGAAGATAAACAACAACAAAAAAAAAAAAGAAAGAAAAAAAATCCAAGCTCATATACCCAGATATTGATAGTTACCAGAGGTTGGGGAATAGGGTGTGGGCAAATAAAGTGAAGATCAAAAGGTACAAACTTCCACCTATAATTTAGTTATGGGGATGTAATGTACAACCAAAGTTGTGATAAAAATACTGTATTGCATATTTGAAAGCTGCTAAGTTCTTATGCAATTAAAAGATGCTTTCTCCTTGGAAGGAAATGTATGACCAACCTAGATAGCATATTGAAAAGCAGAGACATTACTTTGCCAACAAAGGTCCGTCTAGTCAAGTCTGTGGTTTTTCCAGTGGTCATGTATGGATGTGAGAGCTGGACTGTGAGGAAAGTTAAGTGCACAAGAATTGATGCTTTTGAACTGTGGTGTTGGAGAAGACTCTTGAGAGTCCCTTGGACTGCAAGGAGACCCAATAAGTCCATTCTAAAGGAGATCAGTCCTGGGTGTTCATTGGAAGGACTGATACTAAAGCTGAAACTCCAATACTTTGGCCACCTCACGCAAAGAGTTGACTCATTGGAACAGACTGATGCTGGGAGGAATTTTGGGGCAGGAGGAGAAGGGGACGACCGAGGATGAGATGGCTGGATGGCAACATGGACTTGATGGACGTTGAGTCTGAGTGAACTCTGGGAGTTGGTGATTGACAGGGAGGCCTGATGTGCTGCGATTCTTGGGGTCGCGGAGAGTCAGACATGACTGAACAACTGAACTGAACTGAAAGAAAAATAACTTTTAACTACATATGATAATGAGATAAATAAATTTATTGTGTTGATAAAAAAAAAACGAAGCAACATTTCCAGGGGTATGACAAAGTTATTCACAAAGGGAACTGACAGGAAGAGCTCCCAATGGCCAATCTGAGAACAATTTGAAAATGAAAATATATAAATTTGTATTGGAGTTTAACCCAAAGTGTAATATAAATACCATGAGTCCATACTGAGAAAAAATTAATGATTTCTTAATTACACAAACAAAGATAGGCAAATCTCCCACAGAGAAAAATTCCAGTTTATGCAGACACTCCCACTTCTAGAAAGTGGAGCATAACTCCCTAGCCCTGAAGCATGGACCATCCATCGTGACTTTCCTCCAAAGAGGACAGGATGGAAATGGGGCATAAAACAATCACTTTATCGCACAGACACCTGACAAGCACTACCTCAGCCAGATATCAATGAGAGCATCATCAGTGATCAATTGTGCTAATAGAATATACACTTGATATGATGTGATGAGAATGGGATTTTTATCAGTAATATTCCTCTGGCAAACTCGTAATCCAAGACGATCGTGAGTACAATATCAGACAAATCCCAATCAAGGGACAGGGACATTGTACAAAACATCTACTGAGTACTCCTCAAAACTGTCAATATCATCCAAAACAAAGAAATGTTAAAGCGAAGGGGAACCCAAGGAGACATTACAACTAAATGTCAGGCTGGTTTCCTGGCCAAGATCCTGGAGTGGGTAAAACCTATAGAAATCTGAGTAAAGTATGGGCTTTAGTTGATGATAAATAATGCATCAATACTTCCTCATCAATACTTCCTCAATGATTCCTCAGTAATAAATGTATCATATTAATGTAAGATATTAGTAATAGGGGAAACTGGGTGAGGGCATATGAGAAGTCCACGATTTTCACAAATATTACTCAAATCTTAAAGGGTTACAACGGAAAAGCTCCAATTAAAGTCTATTGACAGTTTCAAAATAATAATAATAATAATACTAAAAGACAAGGAATCTTTGGGGAAAAGATGCTGAGTATGTTTAAAAACGAAATAGAAAGGAAACCAAACTCAAGCACACAGAACCTGTAAGTGTGAAACAACCCTTCCTAAATTATCTTCAGCTGTTCTTCTCCCTTAACCTCCAACCCCATATACTATACTAACTGGGCCTCTTCCACCACAGAAACATCTCTGGATCCACTTTTTTCTCAAGTCCCACAAACACTGCCCTGATCCAATCTCATAGATGTTTTGCCTGGATATGGCAAGAGCCACCACCTGAGGCCAGGGGTAGACCTGGAACCCTGTATTGCCCCAAATCCACTTTAAGATGTCTGCCAGTGTTATTTGCCACAGAAGAAGTCTGGCAGGTTCCAGCAGGGGTCAGTGTCTTGCCAAAGATAAGAGTCCAGAGCAAACCTTCAGCTGTGCATACATGTGAGCCCTGCTCAGTCGCTCCGTCATATCCGACTCTTTGCGACCCCATAGACTGTAGTCCCCCGGGCTCCTCTGTCCGTGGGATTTCCCAGGCAAGAATACTTGAGTGGACTGCCATTTCCTCCTCCAGAGTACCTTCCCACCCAGGGATCAAACTCGCGTCTCCCACATTGCAGGCGGATTCTTTAACACTGAGCCTCCAGGGAAGCAATGAGGAAACACAGGGCCTTCTCAGAAGAGCAGAACATTCACTGAGACTCCTTAAGCCAGGGGAGGTGCCTGTCCAATCGTTGATGCCCTGGGCAAGATCAGCTTGGGAACAGGGTGGTGTGTTTCCGCACAGAGGCTGCTGCAGAAGATGCTGGATCCTGGAAATGACCTCCAGATAAGTCGGTGGGGGCAGGGGGCAGTTTGGGCCTCCTAGCAGCCAAAGGCCTGAGGTTCTTATGTACCCGGAGCAAGAACCCAACCACACCTAACAGTCATATCCAATAAGGGGCATGAGGAGTACCCGTTATGAGAGCTGTCACGTATCCATCCTGGAGTGAAACCCGGGGCTGTGGTCCTGGCCTTGGCCCCAGAGCACGGATGTCCTCATGGAGGCCGGGGTGGCAGCTCACCTGCAGCAGCATCTGCTCCCCCCTCCCTCTCCTGGCCAGTCCCGGAAAAGTCAGATGGGATCTCCAGGGGCTTGCTGCTTCCACCTGTCTGGGGCAGCCGACCCTCTGTGCAGCCTGCACCCCTGGGTGCCAGATTCCTCTCCTCCCTGGTTCCTTTCCGAATCCCCACTGGAGTCTGTGGCCTCTGGCACCTAGGAGAGCGTCCTGGATATGATCCCTGCAATCTGCTAGAGCCTGTCCTCTGCTCAAACAGCCCGACTGGCTCCTAGCTGGCTCTGCGGGTGGCTGACCAGACACCCCTCTGCCTCCCTTATTCAGGCTCAAAAGCCATGACCTAACAGTCACATTCAAAGACCCTGCATTTACTCCAACACGTGGGATTCCACAGGGAATGGTCTGATACACCTCAGGATTATATAGATGTGCCCCGCACATCCACGGCAATGATTACTACTGACCCACCACGAGGAGACTCGCCCAGGGGCTGCGTCAAGTCCTGCGGGCTAGAGCTGAAGCACCATGGAAGGGGATGCTGCTCTGCGACTTCCAGATAAAGATACACGCGTGAGGTCATCAGGACCAGGGCCTAAGCTGTTCTCAGCGGGGGGCCGGACAGGGGGCCAGGCAGGACAAAACCCAAGGCCAGGTTCTGAGGGAGAGTGGGCACTGTGGGAAGCAGGGGTGGGAGGCCTCATGACTGGGGTCCATGAGGAGTATGCTCCCAACCCCAACAGGGAATTTTGGCAGCTGGCTCCTGTCCTCCTGATGGAGACTGAGCAGAGCCCCAAACGGGCTGACAGTGCCTCTCACCTGGGTGGTGGCAGGCTGTGGGTGGGGGTGGGTGGAATTCTGCAGCCAGCTCCTTGCAGGCCAGCCACTCTCAAGGGTCAGAGGTTCAGGACGTTAGTCCCTAGGAGAGAAGCCTCACTCAGAGTTGTCTATGTGTGTGTGTTGTCCTGACTTCATGATTAACTCCCAGGCACCTGTGTCCCTTCAAAACAAATGGTCGTGACAAAAAATGCTTCTATTCCAAATTCACTGGTCACGGGTCATCACATGACCCTTCCAAAGTGAAGAGGCCTGGCAGGGCCGTGTCCCCATGTGTGCAGGGAGAGAGGAAGACAAGAAGTAACTGAACACCTGCTGCTGCTGCTGCTGCTAAGTCGCTTCAGTCCTGTCCGACTCTGTGCGACCCCACAGACGGCAGCCCACCAGGCTCCTCCGTCCTTGGGATCCTCCAGGCAAGAACACTGGAGTGGGTTGCCATTTCCTTCTCCAATGCATGGAAGTGAAAAGTGAAAGTGAAGTCGCTCAGTCATGTCCGACTCCTCGAGACCCCACGGACTGCAGCCTACCAGGCTCCTCCGTCCATGGGATTTTCCAGGCAAGAGTACTGGAGTGGGGTGCCATTGCCTTCTCTGACTGAACACCTGACATCTCTCCAATCCCACACTGCCTACCAGATGCTCAACAAAGAGCGGCAGTTAGAACTTATAATGACAAAATCTCCTCTGTTTTGGGGAAGAGAGTCTGAGCAGGTCACATGGGTCTTGAAATTCTCAACCATTTCCAACTGTCCACTGACTATGTGGCAGGTGCCATGTATGTAGCCAGAATCACATCTTCTGTTCCTGTTGTTCTCTGGCACTCAGCAGGGAGAGCTGCCCCTTCAGCCCCCTGCACCCGCCCGCACACCGGACTGCAGTGACCTCACCACCTCCTGAGGCCCGGAACTCGCTCCTGTCATTTGATGCCAGGCACAGCCTTAACCTGTTGTCTCTGCTGCCTCCACACTTCTGAACCTGCCTGAAGCCAGGGACGCTGGTGGATGTTGCATCGTTTTTTTTTTTTTTTTAATATAACAGCAAAAGAGACAGAGATGTATGGATGCTGCATCTTTTCTGGCTAGTACTTATTTCTTTTGTCATTTGGATCTCAGACTCTGAGTCACATAAATAAAAGAAGCAGTCAAAATCGCTGCTCTGTGCGTTTTCCTCTTAGAGGTTATGTTATTCAACCTGGGTGTATGTGTGTGTTTGAGGGGTGTGGAGCAGTGTCTTTCCCAGCTGGGAATCAAAGGTCCCAGGATCCAGTCAGCCAGCAGGATTTCTCCACTTAGCAGCTTCTCTTCACTCATTTCATCCCTCTGATATCTAGAGCATGGGCACAAGTGGCCAAAATAAAGTCCAGATGACCAAATAAATGGTCATTTCAATATACTTGGTAATCTGCTTTCCCAGGACAGAGAGTAGAGGGCCAGCCCAGGGAATACTGGGCCATACTTCAAAGCAACATTTGCTCTTCTCCAGGATTCTGAGCAGATGGTGGGGCAGTGGTAGAAAACACCTCCTTTGCCCCTGTGGTCAACAGCAATGCAACAACAGTCAGGACCCCTTCCTTCCTGCCCGAGAAAGAGATCTCTCTGTGTTTTATCCAAGATGCAAAAGGATACCTCACAGCAATGATCTGTTTTTCAGACTTTCCCGTCACCCCCAAGACACACTGTCTGCAAGTCTGAAGGATGCCACCACGCAGCCTCTTCACAATCACCTCCCACAGAAGGAACCCAGCTTCCCAAAGCCCCAGAACGCCCTGGCTCAGACATTGACATTAAAGCGTTCCTCTAGGAGCTCGAGCGCCCCGCCCTGTGTTGCCTGGTTTAGTGTGACTAGGGGACTTATCTCCACCTTCTTCGTGTGACTACGGCTCCTAGATCATTGCTCAAGGTGTGGGGGGTGTCCGGCTTCTCCCAGTGTCCCCACTGCTAACCCAGCCTTTCATGGAGCAGCGGCTCCATAAAGGTCTTTGGAATACACGAGCCGGTGAGCAGGGGGCTCAATTCATTATCTGCTAATTCCTTAAATAACCCAGGCAAATCCAAATGAACAAGACATTATTTACTTTTTGAAAATGACACACGAGAAGGACAGAACCATGAATTCACTACAATTACTTTTATCATCTCTTCCATCATCAACATTACTGCCAAGTAAGCTCACTTTTCCAAAACAGTTCTCATTCCAATTCCATTGCATCCTGTTCAGGACCACAAAATACCATGGAAGAGTCTCCAATCTCTTTTACAAAACAGCAAAACTCTTGCTCGCAAACTGGGTAAGCACAAATGCACTGTGATCAGCATCATTCACGAAGCTGAGACACTGAAGTCTATTTAGCATTCTATGAAAACAATCAAAGTTTGAAAATTATCTAAGGAGAACTGGTGAATCTCCATGTCATCATACAGAAAACAAATGCAATGAAGCTATACACTGGTTCCCCAAACTGCCCCAGGCCCTCACTTCTGAGAAGGCTGACCGCTCCCTCTTCAATCTCAGAGCGAAGGGTCACCTGGATGCTGCTCTGGCTCAGTCCGCCTCATCGTCCTCCCTTGCAGCCTCTGCAGACTGCAGTGGGAAGGCCCTCAAAGCCCTTTGTTTGACCCTGAGCAGAAATGCCATGATTTCCCACTTGCTGGTCTCCGCATAAGCCCGGCGACCCCACAGGAACTCATAGTGAGCAGGGTGGCTGTAAGGCACCTGCCGGTACTCCAGGTACCCCTCCTGCACCCACACGTGGGTCAGAAGCGTCCTGGGCTCCCCAAAGATGCAGTGCACACTCCCAGCATACAAACCCAATCTGCTGAGTGCTCCCCAGACCTTCTCCTCAGGGGCACGGTCTCCATTCCGCATGATCAGGTTGAGGACCAGCACCAGGAGGCCGGCCTTGGGGATGCTCTGCCCACTGCTCAGCATTGCGTTGCAGCTGAGGCCCAGGATGGAGACCATGATGTAGATGTGCTCCCTGGGGTCCACCTCCTTCACTTCCACGCCAAAGACCAGCTGTAGGCACTGCGAGGCTTGGCTGAAGACCACCGGGAAGTACTCCTGGTTATCCCTGAGGACCTTATTCAGCATTTCCGCCTGGGAGGTCGGCTCCTTGGCTCGATACTTGAGGAGCAGGAACTTCATTAGGCTAGCTATCATCTCATTCAGCGCTTCCTGGGGCAAGGACTCCCCAGTGCCTAAGGAGGACACTGTGGGGGAGGAGGCCGAGGCAGATGCAGCCACCCCTGCCTCAGCCCCCAAGAGCTGCGCATTCACCGGGCCCTGGGCCTCGCCAGGGTCCTGAAAATCTTCCTCGGGCTTGCTCAGCTCACTCATCTCGACCACGAGCGTGATGCCTGGGATCAAACCACAGACAGGAGTCAGCCAGGGTGACAGATGGGGACCACGGGCCAGGCTGGGGGAGAGAGGGGCTGTGAACGGCCTCAGCTGAGCACCACACCCTGGGCGGACTGACACAGGCAACTTACAGGTCTCCTCTTGAGGGGTGCTCTCAGACCTCACAGGGGCAAGCCTCAGGGGCAGCCAGTCCCCTGGCTACCAGAAGGAGGAAGTGAGGTGGCTCCACAGGGTACAGTCAGCACAGTCTAAGGTTTCCGAGGCTGACAAGGTGGGGGATTAGGCCCTTGGGTGGTCCCTCCTGTTCTGGGGTGGGGAGCCCCCAGTGCACACTCAGGGTACCCTCCTCACCTTGACTCCGGGTACTGCCTGCACCTTCTCTGCCCTCTGACCTCGGGGCACGAGCCTCGGTCCTCTGCCTTCCCCTCCTGGTTCCTGCAGCTCCTGTGAGAAAAAGGGAGGGGGCAGCTCGGGGGTATCCTGTGGCACAGCCCTGAGCCTTCTGTGACAGTACGAGGGGTGGACTCTGTGAGGTCCCCCCAGTTGTGTGGTGGGAGGTCCCCTCAGGGCTCCCTTGCAGTGCTCACCTTGCCCCTGGCACCACCTGGTCCCTCCCCTCTGGGGGCCTGCATGGAAATTCAGAACAAGATCCCAGCCTCAACAGAAAGCACTGAGGGGCTCCACATGCTGCCGAACCTGCCCAGGGCTTCCTGTGGGTCCTAGGCTGGGGACATGCTCGGTCCTCAGCTCCTCCTCACGTCCTGCCTGGCCTCCCAGCACTGACCACAGGGGCGGGGGTCTGCTTAGTCCTCCCTCGGGTTTGGGGAGTTCAGCCTCTGCCGACCTGAAGCCTCTGCCCTCCACCCAAATAAACCTCACCTCCCGGGGTCCCTAAGCCAGAAGTCAAGAAACTGCTCACCCCACTCTAGGGCCTCCAAGAGTCCCCACAAGGGCTAGGATCCCTGCCTCCCTGTTGGGGTCTTTCCGCTTCAGTCCACCCTCGCATGCAGCCTGGCCCTCAGGCAGGACCGGAGATTGTCCCGTCCGCCATTTTGAGACCCTGCCGCTTTCACAAGATCCCCAGTCTCTCTCAGACCAGCATGTAAGGAAGGCAGGCAGACAGAATGTGCTCCCAGGGCCGACTACAGGGGCGGGGATCTGTGGGGTTCCGTCGCTCCTCATGCAGGGTCCCCTCAGTCCTCCTTCAGGCACCTCACCTGCCTCCGGCCGGGACCTGGGATTCTCGCCTCTCCCCAGCTGAAGCCCCGCCCCTTATACCAGGGCCCCAGTCTCTCCAAGACCCGGATGTCAGGAAGTCAGACCAGGCCTGCTGCGCTCATCCGACCCCCACAGTTGCCCTGGACTGACGGCAGAGATGAGCCTCTCTGAGGTACCCTCTGATTGGGGTTCAGGGTCCTCTAGTTCCTCCTCAGGGTCCTCAACCTGACACCCCACCGGACCTGGGAATCGGACCACCTAAGGCCCCGCCCCATATGCAAGGTCCCCAGTCTGAGATCCCGACCGACCGACTCAGGAAGTCAGCCCCCCTACCAGGTCTCCAGTCTGAGATCCGGATATGAGGAAGTGAAACCACGCACGTTGGGCTCATCCTACCCCAGGGCCGCCAAGGACCAACAGCAGCTACAGGCTTCTCTGAGGTCTCCTCTGATTGGGGTCCAGAGTCCGCTCAGTCCTCCCTCAGGGTCCTCAACTTGAAACTCTGGAGGAGCTGGGCTTCTTCCCTCTGCTCACCCGAGGCCACGCCCCCTTTCCCAGGTCCCCAGTTTCTCTGAGACCTGGATGTCAGGAAATGCAGCATGTGCTCATCCACCCTCTGTGTTCCCTGAGCCTTGATGCGAGGGTCCCGCCTCAGGTCAACACTAGGGGCATCCCTAGATCTGCCAGGGCTCAAGATGAGGTCCCTGAGGGATGATAAAAGGTAACCCCACTGATCCCTGCCCCTGCTGTCAGCCCTGGGCCACCCTGGTGGTGGGATGAGCACTTGGCAGCCTGTTCTGACTTCCGCATCTGCATCTCAGAGATATTAGGCAACTGTTAGAAGGGGCAGGGCCTCAGATGGGAAGAGGGGGAGATCTTAGTTCTTCTGAGGGTCAAGGTGAAGACACTAAGGGAAGACTGAGAGGACGCTGGACCCCAGAGCAGAGTGGGGTCTGGGAGGACATAGGGCAGATGAACCATGGTGCATTTCCTGACATCCGGGTGTCAGAGAGACTGGGGACCTGACATAACGGATGGGGCACGAGTGGGGAGAGGAGAGAATCGAAAGCCCTTACACAGGGACAAGTTGAGGTCCCTGAGGGATGACTGAAGGGACCCCAAGTGAAGACTCTAGGGACCCCAAGGTAAGACTGATGGAACCCCACAGATCTCAGCCCCTGTTATCGGCCCTGGGAGCCCTTGGGGTGAGAAGAGCACACTAGGTCTGTCCTCTTCCTGAGTTCCGGGTCTGTGAGTGTGGGGACCAGGTGTGAGGAGCAGGGACCTCTTCCCACCTTTCCTAGTGGGGAGACGACAGAGCCTAGGTCCTACCGGAAGTCAAGGTGAACACCCTGAGTGAGGACTGAGGGTAGTCAGATCTCAGACCAGAGGGAACCTTGGTAGTCCCCAGGCAGGACAACTTCATGCCGCATTGCCTGACATCCCTGTCAGAGAGACGGGTGAAAGCAGCAGAGCCTCCCGATTGCAGACAGGACACTTGCAGATCTTGCCTGGAGTACAGGCTCCATGTGAGGAGGGACCGCGAGACAGTTAGACCCTAACAGGGAGGGACTTGGCCCTTGCAGGAGGGTCTTGGAGGGCCCAGAGCAGGGTGGTGAGCAGGGTGAGCAGCTTCTTGACATCTGGCCTGGGGACCTCGTGAGGTGAGGTTTTTCGGGTGGAGTGCGGATGTCTTCAGGTTAGCAGAGGCTGGACACACCAATCCCGATGGAGGACTAAGCAGACCCCTGCCTCTGTGGTCAGTGCTGGGAGGCCAGGCAGGACGTGAGGAGGAGTTGAGGACCGAGCATCTCCCCAGCCTAGGACCCGTGGGATTCCCTGGGCAGGTGCGGCCTCTTGTGGGGCCCCTCAGCACTTTTTGTTCAGGCTAGGGTCTTGTTCTGAGTTTCCTTGCAGGTCCCCAGAGGGTAGGGACCAGGTTGTACCAGGGGAAAGGTGAGCACTGCAAGGGAGCCCTGAGGGGACCTCCCGCCACACAAAACTGAGGGGACCTCACAGAGTCCACCCCTCGTACTGTCACAGAAGGCTGAGGGCTGTGCCACAGGATACCCCTGACCTGCGTCCTCCCTTTCTCTCACAGGAGCTGCAGGAACCAGGAGGCGAAAGCAGAGGTCTGAGGCCCGTGTCCTGAGGTCAGAGAGCAGAGGTGATCCAGGCAGTACATGGAGTCAAGGTGAGGAGGGTGCCCTGAGTGTACACCAGGGGCTCCCCATCCCAGAACAGAGGGGACCCCACATGGGCCTAATCCCACCTCCTTGTCAGCCTCGGAAGTCTCGGACTGTGCTGACTGCACCCTGGGGAGACACCTCACTTCCTTCTTCAGGTAGCCAGGGGACTGGATGCCCTGGAGGCTTGCGCCTGTGAAGTCTGAGAACACCTTTCAAGAGGAGATGCATAAGTGGCCTGTGGCCGCCCAGGGTGTGGTTTTCAGCTGAGGCTGTTCACAGCCCCTCTCTCCACCATCCAGGCCTGTGGTCCCCATATGTCCCCATCTGCCCCCTGCCCACCTCCCCCTCCTCCCTCCTGCCTCAGGCTGTGGTTTGATCCCAGGCATCGCGCTCATGGTTGACATGAGTGAGCTGAGCAAGCTCGAGGAAGAACTTAGGACCCAGGCCCAGGGCCCATTGGAGGCGCAGCTCTTGGGACCTGAGGCAGGGGAGACTGCAATTGCCCCCCCGCCCCCAACAGTCTCTGGCCTTGCCCCCGGTAGCTCTGAATGAGATGCTGGCTAACCTGATTAAGTTCCTGCTGCTCATGCATCCGGCCAAGGAGCTGACCTCCAGGTGGAAATGCTAAAGAAGGTCCTCAGGGATAACCAGGAGCACTTTCTGGTGGTCTTCAGCCAAGCCTCACAGTGCCTGCAGCTGGTCTGTGGTGTGGAGGTGAAGGAGGTGGAACCCAGGGAGCACATCTACATCATGGTCCCCACCGTGGGCCTCACCTATGATACAATGCTGAACAGTGGGCAGGGCCTGCCCAAGGCTGGCCTCCCAGTACTGGTCCTCAGCCTAATCATGTGGAATGGAGACCGTGCCCCTGAGGAGGTCAGGGGAGCTCTCAGCAGGATGGGGGGTGTGTGTGTCGAGAGTGAGCACTGCAACTTTGGGGAGCCCAGGGAGCTGCTTACCCACATGTGGGTGCAGGAGGGGTACCTGGCATACCAGCAAGTGCCTGAAAGCCACCCTGCCCGCTCTGAGTTCCTGTGGGGTCCCCAGGCCTATACGGAGGCCAGCAAGTGGGACGTCGTGGCATTTCTGCTCAGGGTCAAACAAAGGGCTTTGAGGGCCTTCCCACCCCTGTCTACGTAGCCTGCAATGGAGGAGGATGAGGCGGGCTGAGCCAGAGCAGCATCCAGGTGATCCTTCCCTCTGTGATTGAAGAGGGAGAGGTCAGCCTTCTCAGACGTGCTGGCCCAGGCCAGTTGGGGAAACTGGTGTACAGCATCTTTGGGTTCCTGTTCTCTATGATGACATGGAGATTCATCTGTTTTCCTTAGAGAACTTTCAAACTTTGATTGTTTTCTTTTTTTTTTTTTCCATGATTGTTTTCATAGAAGGCTAAATAAACTTCAGTGTCTTAACTTAGTGAATGATGTTGATCACAGTGTGTTTGAACTTACCCAGTTCAAGAACAAGAGCTTCGCTGTTTTGTAAAAGAGATTGGAGACTCTTCCATTGTATTTTGTGGTCCCGAACGGGATGCAATGGAATTGGAATTAGAACTGTTTTGGAAAAGTGAGCTTACTTAGCAGTAATATTGATGGGGGAAGAATTAGATGATAAAAGTAATTGTAGTGAATTCATGGTTCTGTCCTTCTTGTGTGTCGTTTTCAAAAACTAAATTATCTCTGTTTATTTGGATTTGCCTGGGTCATTTTAGGAAGTAGCAGATAATGAATTGAGCCCCCTGCTCACTGGCTCGTGTATTCCGAAGACCTTTTTGGAGCCTCTGCTCTGTGAAATGCTGTGTTAGCAGTGGGGACACTAGGAGAAGCAGGACACCCCCACACCTAGAGCGACGGTCTAGGAGCTGCAGTCACATGAGGAAGGTGGAAAGACATCCCATAGTCGCAATGAACAGTGCAACACAGGGCGGGGTGGTGGGGTTACAGGAGGAGTGTTGGAGTGTCAGTGCCTGAGCCAGGGTGGTTTGGGGCTTGGGAAAGCTGGGTTCTTTCTCTGGGAGGTGACTGTGTTGAGGCCGGGTGGTGGCAGCCCTCAGACTTGCAGACAGTGTGTCTTGGGGGTGACGGGAAATTCTGAAGTGGATCGTTGCTGTGAGGTGTCCTTTTGCATCTTGGATAAAGCCCAGAGAGATCTCTTTCGTGGGCAGGAAGGAAGGGGCCCTGGCTCTCGTCACATTGCTCTTGATCACAGGGGCAAATGAGGTGTTTTCACACCCCATGCTGCTGCTACTGCTGCTAAGTCGCTTCAGTCGTGTCTGACTCTGTGCGACCCCATAGACAGCAGCCCACCAGGCTCCCCCGTCCCTGGGATTCTCCAGGCAAGAACACTGGAGTGGGTTGCCATTTCCTTCTCCAGTGGGTGAAAATGAAAAGTGAAAGTGAAGTCGCTCAGTCGTATCCGACTCTTAGTGACCCCATGGACTGCAGCCTGCCAGGCTCCTCCATCCATGGGATTTTCCAGGCAAGAGTACTGGAGTGGGGTGCCATCGCCTTCTCCATCATACCCCATATCTGCTAGGAATTCTGCAGAACTTGGTCACACTCCCTTGAAGTGGTGCCCAAGAAATCCATGAAACTACTCTCTTTTTCCTGGACCAGGGGATCCGGATCATAAAGTGTTAATTAGCTTTGAATTATCTTGATTGTATTTGGCCATCATAATCAATGAATCGACCTCTGTTGGGGCTGCAATGAAGGAAAATAACGGATTGGATGGAAGACTGGCTGAGGCAGAGGCAAAGACTGGTTCTTGCTTCTATTTCCTATAGCAGCTTGGGTCCTGCTGGAACACTCCTTCACACCCGAATTTAACAGGTCCTCTAACTAGAAATGGGGCTTAACAGGTAGCTAAAATGTTGAAGAATCTGCTTGCACTGTGGGAGACCTGGGTTCGATTCCTGGGTCAGGAAGATTGCCTAGAGAAGGGCATGGCAACCCACTCCAGTATTCCTGCCTGGAGAATTCCATGGACAGAGGAGACTGGCAGGCTACAGTCCACAGAATTGCAAAGAGTCAGACATGACTGAGTGACAAACACTATAGTCCACTATGGTCTAAGTAGAAAAGTTTCTTAGTTTTATTTATGAAACGTCCAGTTTGGCTGATTAGCTATTCCACATCCTATTGAGGGTCATATTCTCTGACATGCCTGGACCACAAAGCAGCCAACCCCATCCCACAGTGGAGAGTGGAGGAGTGTCTGGGGGCAACAATGTGCGAGATTCCTGTCGTGTCATCACAGTGCCAACAGCCGCCAGGCCCTGCGAGCTCTGTACTGTCCCTCAGGCCCATCCTGCAACCCAGCATACGGGGCTCCTCACACCTGCTCACCTCCGAGATGAAGAACTCAGGCCACGGGGCTTGGGCATCTTCCCAAGACCACCTGCTAGTGAGGGCCAGGGTGGGCTTAGAGCCCTGGTCTCAATTCCTCTGGAGCCCCTGCCCTCCCCACCCAGCCCAGGCTGTGCCCCATCCTTCCGACACCTCACGCCTTCCTCTTAGTGCTACACGATGTCTCTGAGGCGACAAAAAGCAGGCTGGCAGAAGGAAGGGGACAAGGCGAATCAGAAGCACTGTGGGCTGCTCTGTGCTTTGCTGAGAACTGACTCTGTCTGGGGCCGGTGTCTCTGTGCAGTCCCAGCACCTCCCGAGTGAGGGCAGCGCCCTGTCCTTGCTGTTGCCATGGGGCCTCGTGCCCAAGTGAATGTGCCAGGCTGACCAGCTTCTCACTGAGCACGAGGGAGGAGGGCCTGACTGTATGGTCCCAGTACCCACTGGGATAAGGCTCCTATAGGAGCCTCCTCCGATATGGGAGGGAAGGTAACACAGGCAGACCCCCGAGGCTCCAGGTCTCTCCAGCTACAGTGAGGGAGGGGAGCAGCTGCAGGGCCTCTGCTCTGGGGACACCAGGGTGGGGATGCCAAGCGCAGGGGCAGGAGAGCTAGGCTGAGAAGGGCAGGCCTTTGACATCATGAGAGCTTGGTGTGTGCACAATACATGTGACCGAGCACGAGCTGACGAAGTCTCCTCAGTGCCACGTGAACCCACTGCCAGGCCCCAGGTGGTGCCTGGAGGATGGGGACCAGAAAACGCAGCTCCCTCAGGACCCAGGGGGTGAGGCGGGGCCCCGAGTGGGGTTGGGTGGAGGCAGGAAAGGCCACCTAGCCAAGCTGCCCACAGATACCAGTCTCCGGTCCCCTTCAGAGGAGCCACCAGCGGTCTCCAACAATCACAGCCTCCAGGGTCATGTTCCAGTCAGATGAACCGACCTGAAGGAATGCCTTGTCAGCCTGTTTAGGAGTGCAAAGGCGAGGGAGCAAGCCCAAGTCGAGGCCTGCAAGCTCCATTCTGGCCACCAGTCCTCAGGCCAAAATTCCCTGGGAGAGCCTCTTCCACACCCTCTTAGCTCTCCCCTTTCACACACCAGGCTGTGCCCCTCACACAGGGCAAATGACCCTGCTGAGTGGCAGAACTAGGGGGACACCATCTCTAGGGGGACAGTGCCCTAGGGTCCTCACACGTGGGCCTTTCCAAGGTGCTGGTCTGTCCCCTACATGGGATTTTGAAGAACAGTGGCCCACAAAGGTCAGAGAACACACATCTCCAAACCCACTGCCCTACCGTCCATGTGCTGTGAAGACAGGTGACTCTCATTTGGGTTTCATGCAGTCCCACACCCAGACTCTCATCCATTTTCAAATACAGGTAGACGGGGGCATCCTTTGGTCACATCTAGCTCAACAACTGAGAACTCTCCCTGGGGGTGAGTGTGTATAAAGGAGACTCCTTGAAAAGTACCTAACCTGTGAGCCAACAAAATCATTCAATGTACCAGCCATCTGGGTAAGGGAGAACAGGTCCACAGTGGTGGTGGGGGCAGGGGCAGGGGCAGGGGTGGAGAAGATAAGAGCTGACCTCGGAGAGGACTAGTGAAATGCTTGTTTTCAACAGAACAAGCTGTACCTTGAGCCCCTAGTCAAGTCCTTCAAAGGGCAAGTACCCATGGGACATGCAAGTTGGACATGGGAGGCCAGGACTGGGGATAGCAGAAGTCAAACCACCCCAGTCACGAAAGGAAACAGGACTTCGAGTCAGCCTCCAGGGAGTCTAAATCCACGTCTGAGACTCTGGGAAGGGGGCAGGGAAAGCACACACCCAGGTGTTCCCAAGGTGAGCCATGAGAGCAGTCTTTATAGGAAGACATGGAAACTGAAGGCAACAACCTGTAATGTTCAGTGGGATGACGTCTGGGGGTGGGCAGAACTCAGGAGGCTGCGAGTTCAGCAGAGCACCTGGCTGTGCCCTCTTACACGGCATCGTGTGGAGTCCGTGTCTCGTGTGGAGTCCGTGTCCATGTCTCCTTATTCTCCACAGTCAAGTGGAACGTGAGGTCGCTCCCACTGTGCTCAAGCACAGCCCTATTCTGGGGAGGGCTTGACCTGGGGGGTGCTGGGGACAGGACAACAGGACTCTGACTTTGGGGCCATCTGAGTGGGACCTACCTACCGGCAGCACCAGTTGGAAGAGACCAAAGCCAGAAGAGGGGCAAGGAGACCGGGATGGGTGTTGGGGGGTGGGGTGGGACCAACAACTCAGCTAGGCCATCCAGCCCACTACGGACCTGGTCTTCTGGGAGGGACAGTCGCCAGGAGCCCATCTGACCCCTGGGGTCTCTCTTGGTGGAAGCTGAGCCAGGACTCACCAGGGCCTGGCCCTTTAGCAGAAGCCAGCCACAGGCCTGCCCATTGCTAAGGAGGGAGGTGGAGCCAGGGGCACGTCTGTCAACCCATCCAGGGCCTGGTCCCCTGAAACAAGGTGCCTGGCAGCAGATGAGAGCTTTTGCAGGCAACCTGAAGCATGTTTTTCTGTACTTTCAGACAAGAAACAAGCTGGGGATCCCATCCCTGTCTACATCCCCCCTCCCCCACACTGGGTGCAGGGCTGCCTCACCACATCAGCTCTGTGACATCATGAAACAATTAAGGGAGCTGACCACTTAATTGGCTGCCAGATTCTAGAACCTCCAGAGAGTATTTTTGGGCTCCCCCCCAACCCTGGTCTGAGGCCCTTCTGCCTTGAGCGTTCACTGCTTGGATAGAGAATGCTCCTGAGCTAGAGTGGCTCCATGGCTAGTCGGAGTTCCAACGAGGCACACAGCCCCGCTGGCCCCATCAACTGATGGGAAGCCCACAGCAGGAGACACCCCCCCACATTCTTTCCCGATGCAAATGTGTATTCAGGGAAGGTTTTGGCAAAGCAAGGTGACCAACCCGAGAGCCTAGATCTGGGCTCCCAAGACAACCCGCCCCCCCACAGGGCCCAAACCCAGAAACAGCCAACAAGGAAGAGAACAACACCGTCCTCAGGCTGTCCTTCCCCAGGAAGCTCTGGATGATTGTGGAGGATGCAGCCTTCACCTGTGTGCACTGGAACAAGGGAGACACAGTGGTCATCAAGGCAGATCTCTTCCAGACAGAGGTCCTCCAGGGCAGAGGTATGGACAGGATCTTTGAGACAGACAGCATCCAGAGTTTTATCTGTGAACTGAACCTGTATGAGTTCAGTAAAATCCATCCTTCGGGTAGCTCTGTGGGGAAAAAGAGGATGATGGTAAAGAAGAAAGCCCTTCCAGGGAGACTAGACTAGATGACCCGAGTGTGGGACGGCTTTCGTTTCCTAGGAGAACTGTTTTCTCATGAGAGGGTGGTTAAGGAAAGAGAAGAAAGTAGGGCCTTTCGTGTTCCACAAATCCCCTTAGACAGGATCCACATGGGTGACTCCAGATCCTGAGAGGCCACTTGATGTCAGGGACCGCCAGCAACACCTCAAGCGAGGCCGACCCCAGGGGAGCTCTAGGGAGCACACTCGCTAGGGCCTCAACCTGCCAGGAATGAAAAGACCTTGTCTCCCTCCTTAGGGAAGGCCAGGACTGTGGTGGGGAGGAGGGCAGCGAGGAATGGCTATTCTCCTCCACAATGGCTAAAGTAATCCATGTCCTTTCAGATCTATCACAGCTCCAACTTTCAGAGAGACAAGCCTCTCTTCCTGCAGAACATCCAGACAAAAGGCAACCCCATAACAACTGCTCAGCCCGCCACTGGTGCAACAATGACTCCAAAGAGAAAGAAGTGAGCGTTGACGACCAGACACTCTCCTTGATTCCATCACAACGAGTCCACCCAAGAGGCTGACAAGAAGGCCCAGAAGGGAGCCCCAGCTGCTCACGGAACCCACGGCCGGCACTCTTTTGTGTTCTGTGGCCTCTGGTTTATGGGCAGTGTAGCCGTGCAGGCCGGGGCAAACCATCTTCCCAGAGAACAGGGCAGCCCCAGTGGAGAGGGTACGTCCAGCAATGCCACGTCTGTACCCCCGGCTACTGCTGGAAGGGACACCACAGGGGAACTGTCCGAGAGCCTCCCAGAGTACCCAGGTTATGGTTCAGTGATGATTATGTACAGCATCTATTATTCCATCGTGACGGCGGCTGTTTCAGTTGTGGCCCCAAACGAGGCCCCTGAGGTGGAAGAGGAGCAGGAGTCCTCAGATTACAAGTGTGCCCTCTGTGAGCAGTTCGAGAACAACCCCAGTCCCTGAGCTGCCAGGTCCCCAGGGACACTCAAAAGCACTCTCTTGTAATCAAAAATCTAATTCTGGCTCTAATAAAGTAAAGCAAAACTTCACTGGAGGAAATAAAGAATTGAACAAGAACTTTGAGTTTGTGTTCTTTATCTGTCCATGCTATTCAGACATGGCACTGGATGAGCCACATGAGGCTGGAAGCCCACACCCCAGGAAAGCTTCAGTCCAGTCCTCATGGTCCATTTTCATCTGAAGCAGCAGCATTTCACACGCTCGGCCAAGGGTCTGACCCACAAGCTGAGCGCTGAGGCGAACCCAGGACGGACTGGTCCCTGTGCCTTGCCTGCCACTCAGCAGACAGCCCAGCCAGGCTCCTGACCTTGGGGGTGTCACCTTCCATGAGTCACGCACCCTGAAGCAGAAGGGGCTGCTCCTGGGTCCCCCGATGATGCCATAGGTTTCTGATCAGTAGCTGAGAGTCTCCAGCTCCCAATCCAGGGGCCTCCTCAAGAGGTGGGGGTGACCCCACCGGCTAAAGGCCTCGCAAACACATGACCCCAAACCCAAAGACAAGTACGAGGTTTCCACAAGGTGAACACTAGCCCTTGTTGTTCTGAGCTCACAGCTGTATTTAAGAGCCTGTCTTTGGACGTGGGATAGCCAGGCACCGCGTCCAACACACACACTTTGTGAGCCAAGGGACACTTTCCAGCAGGGCAAGGGTCACCTGCAAGGACAAACCACGGCCTGTTTCTGGGCCTGCGGGCCTGTCCAGGTGCTGGAGGCCTTGCCAGCTACTGATGCTCAGCCCAGCCCCTGGCCCTCCCCCATCACCCGCTGGACACTGTTCCAACATTGGGGAGTTTGGACCAGAACATAGAGGGAAAAGCACTAACCGGTTTCTTAACAACACATTCACAACCACCTAGACCGAGCAGGGCCAAAATGAGTGGCGATGCCACTTTTTCATAAAGGTCAAAGTCCCAGAGACTCTCACTGAGTCCAGAGCAGCAACACACAGTGGGAGTCTTGGGCCCGGCCCTGCACCAAGTGGGCAGCCCACCGCTGGGCGGGGCCAATTCAGACTGAACTAGGAGAGCATGTCCAGGGCACGGCGGCGACGGGACAGTGTCACCATGAGAGACTGGTCTCTCAGTCACCTTCCACTTGAGAGCCTAGTCTGGACAGGCCTTCTGCCCAAAGGGGATCAGGTGCTCGAAGATGTCCACCTGGAAGATGGCCTTCCCGGCCCTCCCCGGGGCAGGCTGCAGCAGCCAGTGGGGGTTGGCGAGTGCAGTCAGTACGTCTGTTGCAGGTCAGGCAGCAGGGCTTGATTCTCCAACTCCTCCACCTCGTCTGGACCTAGGTTTTCTGGGCACAGCAAAGTGACCCCAATGTCCACGAGACCTGCGTGCAAAGACAGGACACAGAAGGAGAACAAGGTGATTCAAAGTCACACCTGCTAGAGACTAAGACCGCATTACGGAAGGGAACCTGGGTGAACTGGATCCTCTGAGCATTTCAGCACGCTCACCTCGGCAAAGGTAATTCAGGGCGAGGCCAAGCGAGGGAGGGAGCAAAGTGAAAGGGAGAGGCCTGGTGCTCCAGGAACTCACCAGGACAGGAGCAGCTCTCAGTCTGACCACTGCAGGCCACAGGGTCAGAGCAGGAGGGCCCTGGTGGGGAGCCTGCAGACATCAGGTCCCCAAGTGATTCACCAGCAGACAGGTGTTGCTGTGGGGCCTCACCCGTGGGGAGTCAGGGGATTTGCTCTGGCTCTGCTGCAGGCAGTGGGGATGGGGAACCCAGGCTGGGTGCTGTGGTGACTCTCATGTTCTCTGCCGGGCACACACATGCACGCAGGTACATGCACAGAGACAAGTGCCACATGCAGACCTGGATCTGGGTGGGGCTCATCCACTGGAGCTCTCTGCTCCGGCACCTCCCATCAGGCCGCATCCTCCCAGTCCGGTGCCCGATGTGGATGGCCAGGGTACGGTGCCAGGTCCGCATAGCACGGGCTGCCACCGCGTTTCCAGGTTCTTGACGTCGTTTAAGAAGAAACCTGGATAAGGCTTTCAGGAGGACAGACAGCCGAACTTCATCTCCAAGGGCTCCCAGGGTCTCATGTGGCTGTGGAAACACAGATCCACAAAGGCCAGGAGCCTGACACAGCGGCCTCCAAGCTCACAGCCCTGGGCCGGACATCACCCCATGTGTCTGAGCATCCTCCAAGCCTCCTGACACAGAGGGGAGGGTCGCAGAGGGCTGGCTCCTTCCATCCATCTCCACACTGTCTGTAGACAGGGGTTGGCGAGCCAGAGGACCCGCCCATCACATGTAGTCTGTGGGGGAGGTCAGGAAGGAAGGCGGGACAGCAGGAGAGAGGCATGAGGTGAGTCTGAAGACAGAGGGAGTCAAAACCCTGGGAGCAGTCAGGAGGGAGGGCGGCTCCTCTGGCTTCACAGCCCAGGGGCTGGGCTCTGGTCCTCTCCCCGCACAGACAGGCACAGTCCTGGGCTTGGTTTCCCCTAGCCCTGGGCCCCACCCCAACCCTCAGCTCCCTGGCCCCATCACTGCCCATGCTCTGCAGATCCTCCATCTTAGCCCAGGGATGCTGAGCACACATCTGTGCTAACCAATCTGGCCTTGACCCCGGGGCTGCCCTGGACCTCAGACACCCTGCCAGGTGTCTTCCCCAGGTGTCTTCACCTTTGGGAGTCACCTTCCTCCCAGCCCTTCCCACACCATGCCCTCCACTGTCAGCAGATGCACCGGCCCCTGCCCAGAGCCTAGAGGAAGGACAGAGAGCAGAAACAACTGGGACGGACATGTCCTTGCCAGGCCTGGGATGGCACCACGCAAGGATCACAGAATTCAAACCTCAAAAAACCCGCTAGGTTACTGTCACCTCGTTCAACTGCTGCGGAGGAGCCGGGGGATAGAGAGATAGCCCATGACTGTAGGGGACATGACCACATGCACCTCCATTCTCACTTCTTTCCTTGTACCTGGTTGGGGTTCCTTGTTTACTGGAAGAGGGTGGAGGCAGAGGAGCAGAGCTGTGGTCCTGAACCTCAGCGGCATCTCAGCACCTTGCGGGGAGCCTCTGTTTCCATGTGTCTGTGAGGATGGGGACAAAGTCCCAGAGGCACCCAGCTCAGGGCCTTCCGGGCCTTTCCTTCCCCAAACACAGCAAAGCCACAGTTCTCACAGGCCCACAAGGCCCCACCTGATCTGGCTCCTACCCTAGTGGCCTGCTCTCTTCAGTGCTGGATTCACCCCCGGTAGCTAAGAAGGCCATCCTTCCATCCTTAGAGCATTCCAGTGTGTTCCTACCTCAGAGCCTTTGTAAGGTGTGAGGAGTCACATCACGTCCCTTCAGAGTCAGGTGCCGGAGTCTCAATCCCCTGTACCTCACCGGACCTTACAGACAAAGGAAAGGTCTTCTCAGACCTGACGGTGGTCAAGTGAGCTCATTAGGATGGAACCTCCTCTAACAGGATGGCTGTCTCCATACAAAGGACACATTTAGAGACAGATAAACACAGAGGGGAACTCCGGGTGAAGAGGAAGGTGGAGCTCTCCAAACCCAGACACGCCCACCATGGCCAGCAAAGCCCCAGAAGTGAGGGGGAAGATATGGGACAGACTCTCCACATCCGTCATGAGAACCAACGTCAGTCGACACCTTGACCTCAGTTGCTGGCCTCCTGCACCAATGCGGTTTGTAGTTTGAGCCACCCAGCCTGTGTGACCCTGACACAAAACCCCTTCTCCAAAGAAGACTCTTTCTTCAAAGATGACACAGATGTCCGACAGGCACATGAAAAGAAGCTCAACATATGGTCCTACTTATTAGACTAATACAAATCAACACTCCAATGAAGTATCTCCTTACACTGGTCAGAATGGCCATCATCAATAAAACCTGTGAAGAATAAATGCTGGAAAAGGGGGGTGGTCCTAAGATGGCAGAGGAATAGGAAGGGGAGACCACTTTCTCCCTCACAAATTCCTCAAAAGAACATTTCATCGCTGAGCAAACTCCATGAAACAACTTTTGAATGCTGGCAGAGGACATCAGGCACCCAGAAAAGCAGATCATTGTCTTCAAAAACAGGTAGGAAAAAATAGAAAAGACGAAAAAAGAGACAAAGGAGGTGGGGAGGGAGCTCCATCCTGGGAAGGGAATCCCGTCCTGGAAAGGGAATCTTGAGAAGAGAGGTTTCCAAACACCAGGAAACACTCTCCCTGCTGTGTCTGTGGCGAGCCTTGGAAGCACAGAGCGCAACATAACAGGAAGGAAAAATAAATAAATAATTAAAACCAACAGATTACAAGCCCAACAGTAACTCCCCCAGTGGAAAAGCAGTGCAGACGCCTGCATCCACCACTAGCAAGTCAGGGCAGGGCAGGGAGGCGTGGGAGGCATGGGCTGCAGTGCTTTTTAAGAATCGGGCAGAAACTCCCCGCACGTAACCAGAATGAACTAACTTGGGCTAGCAAACCAGACTGTGGGATAGCTACCACGTGAAAAGCTTGAACATAAGACACTGCCAGGACCGCGCACAGAACAAAGGATGGAACGGAAATAGCCGGCTGCAGATCATCCCCCGCCGGAGACAGGCAGCCAGAGCCATAAGGGCTGGAAGGGGGCAATCGCAGCCCCAGAGAGACTTTACCTACCAAACTGCAATAGGCTTCTTTGCTAAGACTTCTGGGGATTCTGGACAGTCACCATCTACCTCACAAGGGGGCCAGTGGTACACCCAGAACACTGAGCAACAGAGACAGGAAAGGCTTAAGTCGCAGCGACGGCGCTAGCCAAACACCTGAGCTATTCGGACCTGGGAAGGGCACAAAACGCAGTCCCAACCGAATCTGCGCCTCTGAGGGCTACCTGAGTGCCGAACCTGAGCGGCTTAGACCGGGGAGGTGCGTGCAGCCTAGGGCTGGCCTCAGACGGTTCCCAGCGGAGCAACGTAGAGCCTGAGTGGTTTGTGCACCGCGAGCAGGGGCAGGCCCAGTGGGGCTGAGACACTGCATACACATGACAGTGTTATTTGTTTGCAGCATCCCTCCCTCCCTCCCCGCAGCGAGACTGAACAAGTGAGCCTAAAAACAACAACAACAACAAAAAAACACAAAGAGTGTCTACCACCGCACCCCCCGTATCAGGACGGAAATCAGACACTGAAGAGACCAGCAAACAGAAGAAGTTAAACAGAGGGAACCACCTTGGAAGTGACCCCACACTGCCCACAACACCAGAGAAAGGGCCAGATATATCTTTACTATTTTTAAGATCATTTTTTTCTTTTTTTTTAATTGATGTTGTGTGGTTGTTTTTTCTTCTTCTTCTTGTTTTCTAACTTTTTTAAATTTTTAAGTCCTCTATTTCTCCCTTAATTTTTACTTCTATAACCTATTATTGCTTTCAAAAAAAAAAAGACCCTATTTTTTAAAGCAAACACCATATATAGGCTATGTGTGGTGGTGGTTGTTTTTTTTTTTAAATAATTCTTGTGGCTTTTTTTTTTTCTTCTTCTTCTTCTTTTCTTTACTATTGTATTTTTGAAAATCCAACCTCTAAGCTAGATTTCTAATCTTTGCTTTTTGGTTTTTGTTGTCAATTTTGTACATTAAAAAACCCAAACTTCACTACCCAATTTTACCTGAGAGCGAGATTGCTACCTTGACCACTCTCTCCTCCTTTGGACTCTCCTTTTTCTCCACCAGGTGGCCTCTGTCTCTTCCCTCCCCCTACTCTTCTCTACCCAACTCTGGGAATCTCTGTGTGTTCCAGATGGTGGAGAACACCTAAGGAACTGGTTACTGGCTGGATCTGTCTCTCTCCTGTTCATTTCCCTCTTTTATCCTCCTGGCCACCTCTGTCTACTTCCTCCCTCTCCTCTCCTCTTCCCTGTATAATTCCGAGAATACCTCTGAGCAGTCCAGACTGTGGAGTGCACATAAGGAAGTGATTACTGGCTAGCTTGCTCTCTCCTCTTTTGATCCCACCTCATCTCATTCCAGTCACCTCTAACTACCCCTCCCTCTTCTCTTCTCCATGTAACTCAGTGAACCTCTCTGGGTGTCCCTCAATGTGAAGAAACTTTTCATCTTTAACCTAGATGTTTAATCATCGGTGCTGTATAGATGGAGAAGTCTTGAGGCTACTGTAAAAGTAAAACTGAAAACCAGAAGCAGGAGGCTTAGGTCCAAATCCTGAGAACATCAGAGAACTCCTGAATCCAGGGAACATTAATCAATAGGAGCTCATCAAACGCTTCCATACCTACACTGAAACCAAGCACCACCCAAGGGCCAACAAGTTCCAGAGCAAGACATACCAGGCAAATTCTCCAGCGACACAGGAACACACCCCTGAGCTTCAATATACAGGCAGCTCAAAGTTACTCCAAACCATTGATGTCTCATAACCCATTACTGGTCACTCCATTGCACTGCAGAGAGAAGAAATCCAGCTCCACCCACCAGAACTCCAGCACAAGCCTCCCTAACCAAGAAACCTTGACAAGCCACTGATACAACCCCACCCACAGTGAGGAAACTCCATAATAAAGAGAACTCCACAAATTCCCAGAATATAGAAAGGCCACCCCAAACGCAGCAATATAACCAAGATGAAGAGACAGAGGAATATTCAGCAAGTAAAGGAACAGGAGAAATGCCCACCAAACCAAACAAAAGAGGAAGAGATAGGGAATCTACCTGAGAAAGAATTCTGAATATTGATGGTGAAAATGATCCAAAAAATCTTGAAATCAAAATGGAATTACAGATAAATAGCCTGGAGACAAGGATTGAGAAGATGCAAGAAAGGTTTAACAAGGACATAGAAAAAATAAAAAAGAGTCAATATATAATGAATAACGCAATAAATGAGATCAGAAACACTCTGGAGGGAACAAATAGTAGAATAACGGAGGCAGAAGATAGGACTAGTGAAATAGAAGATAGAATGGTAGAAATATATGAATCAGAGAGGAAAAAAGAAAAAAAAGAATTAAAAGAAATGAGGACAATCTCAGAGACCTCCAGGACAATATGAAACGCTCCAACATTCGAATTATAGGAGTCCCAGAAGAAGACAAAAAGAAAGACCATGAGAAAATACTTGAGGAGATAATAGTTGAGAACTTCCCTAAAATGGGGAAGGAAATAATCACCCAAGTCCAAGAAGCCCAGAGAGTCCCAAATAGGATAAAGCCACAGAGAAACACCCCAAGACACATATTAATCAAATTAACAAAGATCAAACACAAAGAACAAACATTAAAAGCAGCAAGGGAAAAACAACAAATAACACACAGGGGATTCCCATAAGGATAACAGCTGATCTTTCAACAGAAACTCTTCAGGCCAGGAGGGAATGGTAGGACATACTTAAAGTGATGAAAGAAAATAACTTACAGCCCAGATTACTGTACCCAGCAAGGATCTCATTCAAATATGAAGGAGAAATCAAAAGCTTTACAGACAAGCAAAAGCTGAGAGAATTCAGCGCTACCAAACCAGCTCTCCAACAAATGTTAAAGGATCTTCTCTAGACAGGGAACACAGAAAGGGTGCATAAACTCGAACCCAAAACAATAAAGCAAATGGCAAAGGGATCATACTTATCAATAATTACCTTAAATGTAAATGGGTTGAATGCCCCAACCAAAAGACAAAGACTGGCTGAATGGCTACAAAAACAAGACCCCTATATATGTTGTCTACAGAGACCCACCTCGAAAAAAGGGACACATACAGACTGAAAGTGAAGGGATGGGAAAAGTTATTCCACGCAAATAGAGACTAAAAGAAAGCAGGAGTAGCAATACTCATATCAGCTAAAATAGACTTTAAAACAAAGGCTGTGAAAAGAGACAAAGAAGGACACTACATCATGATCAAAGGATCAATCCAAGAAGATATAACAATTATAAATATATATGCACCCAACATAGGACCACTGCAATATGTAAGACAAATGCTAACAAGTATGAAAGGGGAAATCAACAATAACACAATAATAGTGGGAGACTTTAATACCCCACCCACACCTATGGATAGATCAACTAAACAGAAAATTTACAAAGAAACACAAACTTTAAATGATACAATAGACCAGTTAGACCTAATTGATGTCTATAGGACATTTCACCCCCAAACAATGAATTTCACCTTTTTCTCAAGTGCACACGGAACCTTCTCCAGGATAGATCACATCCTGGGCCATAAATCTAGCCTTGGTAATTTCAAAAAAAAATTGAAATCATTCCAAGCATCTTTTCTGACCACAATGCAGTAAGATTAGATATCAATTAAAAGAGAAAAATTATTAAAAATTCCAACCTATGGAGGCTGAACAACACGCTGCTGAATAACCAACAAATCACAGAGGAAATCAAAAAAGAAATCAAAATATGCATAGAAATGAATGAAAATGAAAACACAACAACCCAAAATCTGTGGGACACTGTAAAAGCAGTGCTAAGAGGAAGGTTCATAGCAATACAGCCATACCTCAAGAAACAAGAAAAAAGTCAAATAAATAACCTAACTCTACACCTAAAGCAACTAGAAAAGGAAGAAATGGAGAACCCCGGGGTTAGTAGAAGGAAAGAAATCTTAAAAATTAGGGCAGAAATAAATGCAAAAGAAACAAAAGGGACCATAGGAAAAATCAACAAAGCCAAAAGCTAGTTCTTTGAAAGGATAAATAAAATTGACAAACCATTAGCCAGATTCATCAAGAAACAAAGGGAGAAAATCTAATCAATAAAATTAGAAATGAACATGGAGAGATCACAACAGACCATAGAAATACAAAGGATCATAAGAGACTACTATCAGCAATTATATGCCAATAAAATGGACAACGTGGAAGAAATGGACAAATTCTTAGAAAAGTACAACTTTCCAAAACTGAACCAGGAAGAAATAGGAAATCTTAACAGACCCATCACAAGCATGGACATTGAAACTGTAATCAGAAATCTTCCAGCAAACAAAAGCCCAGGTCCAGATGGCTTCACAGCTGAATTCTACCAAAACTTTAGAGAAGAGCTAACATCTATCCTACTCAAACTCTTCCAGAAAATTGCAGAGGAAGGTAAACTTCCAAACTTGTTCTATGAGGCCACCATCACCTTAATACCAAAACCTGACAAAGATGCCACAAAAAAATAAAACTACAAGCCGATATCACTGATGAACATAGATGCAAAAATCCTTAACAAAATTCTAGCAATCAGAATCCAACAACACATTAAAAAGATCATACACCATGACCAAGTGCGCTTTATCCCAGGGATGCAAGGATTCTTCAATATCCGCAAATCAGTCAATGTAATACACCACATTAACAAATTGAAAAATAAAAGTCATATGATTATCTCAATAGATGCAGAGAAAGCCTTTGACAAAATTCAACATCCGTTTATGATAAAAACTCTCCAGAAAGCAAGAATAGAAGGAACATACCTCAACATAATAAAGCTATCTATGACAAACCCACAGCAAACATTATCCTCAATGGTGAAAAATTGAAAGCATTTCCCCTAAAATCAGGAACAAGACAAGGGTGCCCACTTGAATCTGCAAGGACAAGTAGATTTACATAAGCAGAGTGGGGAGATGGGACAAGGCTGGCTCGGCTTCCTTGCTGTCTGTTTGTCAATTTATGTCTCCTATTCCCTTCTCCTGGCGTCTTCTTGGGCACTTGACCATAAAGAATTTTTTTAACCAGTGTCCTAAATACTTAGGGGCCTTGTAAGCATGCACACCTGACTTAAAAAAAAAACACGAAATTTCCAGCATGATAACAGTCAATGCCATATGAAAAGTCATGAACAGACAGATTTTGTTCCAAGATTATGAGTGTAAAGAATAGAAGACAAACTTACAAGGAAGGGCACCCATCCTTTTCAGCCAGTCTCTGGTTGGAGTCACCAATGCAAATAGTGTAAGGAAAACATGTGTCATCCATGAGGGGAATATTTGCATGATGCATAGCGTGTGATATACTACACAAATAACAGCACTGCATCACACAGGTGTGTCATGAACCCTCTGATGGCAGATAGTCCTATATGTGATTCTTGAAAACTAAAATAAAACAAGTAAGGCTTAACATTTTTAAGGTGAAACATTTCATTATTTTGTGACTTTGATCTCAATTGTGTATTCATTCGATAAGCAAACATAAAAATAAAATTAATATCAAGCAAACACTTTTGTGTGGCGTTCTTAGCAGAGGCAGAGTGGGCAGTACTGTGTTTCAAGTGCAAGCTCTGCCTCTGATCTCCCACTTCAGCCACAGTCCTTGGGAAGGTACCATTCAATGCATCTTGCTCATTATATAGTAAAGCATTAGCAGGCTTGAATAGAGAAACAAAACTGTATTTAGATTTTCTATTTAGAATAGCTGATAAAAATGCAACACATCTTAAATGGAAAAATTAAAACAAGGGATGTTGGGAAGGAATGGGCACCAAGGAGGATTCATCAGAGTCCTGGTAGTTGTGGGGTTAGGAGACTCTATAATACACATGGTATACATTTATGGGGAGATAAGTAGTTACACAGGGAGGGGGAAAATACAAGGGAAAGCCTAGCTGTGCCTTCCTTGGCATTCTGGATAATTATATGGACAACAAAAATTAAAGGAGGAAAAGCAAAGTGAATCATTGCTTCAAATTCCATACAACAAGGACTGGAAAGTCACACCCTGTGTGTGCTCCAAGGGCCCAGTGTAGCAAGGGGTGGACTGTCTCTGCTCCTCTCTGTCCTCTGAGCACTCCAGCCTAGTTCCATCCTTTACAATCAGATATTTGGACACAAGCATCATCATCACTCCTGTCCTTTCTCTTGGGCTCCCCCATCCTTTGGTCTTGCTGGTCAGATTTTCACTGGGTGGGGTGTGGGGGGAGTTTCTAGTTTAGTGAGTTTAGCTGCTGTGTAAACAAAACTCTCAAATTAGCTCCCCCCACCTCCTAACTTTTCTAGATCCAGAGCCATTTTTAAAAACAACTTTTTTAATAGGTAGTATGTTTTCATGTTAAACAAAAGTTTTGCTTGAATAAAAATCCCCCTTGTTTCCTTTCCTCATGTAGCTAATTCTGATCACTTGCAGGAAACTTCACGTTTCTTCACACACATGCAAATAGAATTATACATTTTTTTTTCCTTTTTAATTCATAAAGGAGTATAATTTTCAGTTTTCTGAACCATGTGTTTTGGCCATTTATTAATATGTAATGTGCATGTATGCTAAATCACTTGTGTCCAACTCTTTGCTATCCTATCGACTGTAGCCTGTCAGGTTTCTCTGTTCTTGGGATTTTCCAGGCAAGAATACTGGAATGGGTTTTCATGCCCTCCTCCAGGGGATCTTCCTGCCCCAGGGATTGAACCTGAATCTGTATGCAACAAATATCTCTAAACTGAGTCACTTAAAAAAATTTGTTGCTAACTCTCATAGTTTGGTGGGTTGATTGGGCTCAGCTGTGTAGTTCTTGCTTTGGATTCTCACTGTGGTTACGGTCTGACATGGGAAAGTGCAGGGGTCATGGGAAGGCTTGACTGGATGAGAGTTTCCAAACGACTTCCAAACGGCTGGAGATATGCTGGTTGTTGGATGGGAGCTCAGTTGCCAGAGCACCTCTGTATAGACTGGGCTTCTCACAAGAAGCTGGTCTCTGAGTGGGAAGAGTAGGAAGAGAGTAGGAAGTGAAAGTTACCAGGTCAATGAAGGGCAACTTACAGAACTGGCATTGTTGGGTCTGCTGGATTCTGTTGGCCAAAGTGGCCCCAGGGCTAGCCCAAGTTTAAGGAGATGGAGAAAGAAACCCTGTTCTCTTCATGGGAGAGTAGCAAGATTGTATTGTAGAAGATATTGAGGTTAGGAGATACTGTGTTGGTCATCTTGGTAAAATACAACCTGCATCACCATGTGAAGTATGTTTCTACTCCTCCTAACACATGTCCAAGGCCTAAGGAGCTTTCTTTTATAATGTTTAACATCTGACACCTCCCTGTTTCCACCGACCCCACTCATTCAAACTCGCATCCTTTTGTAGTTAGGTAAATGCCAGAGTTACCTTCCTGGTATCCCACTTTCCTTCACTTCTAATAGCCAATGAAACTTTCTTAACATTGGAGTTTACATAAACTTTAGTTTGAATGATGTCGTTCTAAGTAAAAATCAGATCCAATATCCCCAGTGGTTTTACGTGACCTGTGCAAACTTAGCATATATAGGATTTGCTTTTTTTTTTTTAACTTTCAACATTGCAAAATCAAGAGATCCAGATTAAGCTCCTTTTGAAAAACTAGGTCCTCAAATGTAGAAAAATTGGATTCTTTGACTAATAGGTTCTAGGTACTGAACAAAAGGGAAAAGGCACTCAGGCTCTTGTGGGATTTATTGAATAATAGGGAATATGGGTAAATAACATAGATAGACTGATGGATTGCAACACTGGAGAGCCAGAAAGCAGACAGGGCAGGGGGCAGATGGGAAGGGGTACAATTTTAAATCACATGGTCATAGATGACCTCACTGAAATGGAGACATTTCAGTTAAAAAACTTAAGGAGTAGAGGAAGAGAGAAGCAGGGAGACCAATTGTAACAGTCCAGGCAAGAAGTAACGGTGGCTTAGATGAGATGAATGGTGGTCAAGGTGGACAGAAGTAATAAGAGTCAGAATATTTTAAACTGTAGAAACAAGAACATTTGCTGGTAGATCGGCTGTAGGATATGAGAAAAGAGAGGTAAAGGATGACCCTGAGTTTCTTAGACTGAGTGAATGGGTAGTATATTCTACTGGGATTTGGAAAATTTGGGGGAACAGCTGGTTTGGGGAGGGGAGCAGAATAGAGTTCAGTTTGGGGTGTGATAGGATTGAGATCCCTGTTAGACATTCAAGTAGCTATTCTATTCTAACGTTGGATGTTTAGAGGGGAGACTACACTGGAGATTTAAGCTTGGGAATTATCAGTGCATCAGAGGCTTTAAAGCTGGAGGACTGGATTATATCATTCAGGGAATAAGAATAGATACAGACAGAGAGAGGTTCAAGGATTGAGCCTCGGGCACTCTGATGCTCAGGAGGTGTATGAAGCTGATGATACAGGAGAGAAGACTGAAAAGAAGTAGCCTGTAGAGCAGGAGGAAATGAAGGAGTATAGTTTCCAGGAGGAATTGTTCGACTGTGTCAAGTGCTACTGCAATAACATAAAGAACTGAGACATCATTGCTGGATCTGGTAGCCTAAATAAGGGTATTTTCAGAGGATGGTGAGGAAAAAAGCCAGATTGAACAGAGTTTAAGAGAGGAATTCTTCTTGATAGTGGTGATATTTTTAGTGAGTCATTATAGAGGGTTTTTTATTTTTAAATCTATCTTTCTCTAGTTCTCTGTTCAGTCAGTCAGTTCAGTCACACAGTCATGTCTGACTCTTTGTGACCCAATGAATCACAGCACGCCAGGCCTCCCTGTCCATCACCAACTCCCGGAGTTCGCTCAAATTCACATTCATCTAGTCAGTGATGCCATCCAGCCATCTCATCCTCTGTCGTCCCCTTTTCCTCCTGCCCCCAATCCCTCTCAGCATCAGGGTCTTTTCCAATGAGTCAACTTTTTGCATGAGGTGGCCAGTGTATTGGAGTTTAAGCTTCAGCATCAGTCCTTCCAATGAACACCCAGGACTGATCTCCTTTAGGATGAACTGGTTGGATCTCCTTGCAGTCCAAGGGACTCTCAAGAGTCTTCTCCAACACCACAGTTCAAAAGCATCAATTCTTCGGCGCTCAGCTTTCTTCACCATCCAACTCTCACATCCATATATGACTACTGGAAAAACCATAGCCTTGACTAGACAGACCTTTGTTGGCAAAGTAATAACTCTGCTTTTCAATATGCTATCTAGGGTGGTCATAACTTTTCTTTCAAGGAGTAAGCATCTTTTAATTTCATGGCTGCAATCACCATCTGCAGTGATTTTGGAGCCCCAAAAAATTAACTCTGACACTGTTGCCACTTTTTCCCCATCTATCTGCCATGAAATGATGAGACCAGATGCCATGATCTTCGTTTCCTGAATGTTGAGCTTTAAGCCAACTTTTTCAGTCTCCTCTTTCACTTTCATCAAGAGGCCTTTTAGTTCCTCTTCACTTTCTGCCATAAGGGTGGTGTCATCTGCATATCTGAGGTTATTGATATTTCTCCTGGCAATTTTGGTTTCAGCTTGTGCTTCTTCCAGCCCAGCGTTTCTCATGATGTACTCTGCATATAAGTTAAATAAGCAGGGTGACAGTATACAGCCTTGATGTACTCCTTTTCCTATTTGGAAACAGTCTGTTTTTCCATGTCCAGTTTTAACTGTTGCTTCCTGACCTGTATATAGGTTTCTCTAGTTCTAGGGCTTGAAAATGAGTAGGCCGAATAATGCCCACCCAAAGAGATCAAACTCAAATCTCTGGAACTTGTAAGTATTACTTTATTTGGAAAAGTAGTGAATACTATTTTATATAGTAAGATGACTAAATTGGGCTTCTCCAGGAGCTCAGTGGCTTAAGAATCTGCCTGAAATTCCAGAGACACAGGAGATGTAGGTTCGATCTCTGGGTCAGGAAGATCCCCTGAAGAAGGAATGACAACCCACTTTAGTATTCTTGCCTGGGAAATTCCATGGGAGAGGAGCCTGGTGGGCGACAGTCCGTGGAGTTGCAGGGTCAGACACGACTAAACACATGTGACTAAATTAAGTATCTCATAATAAGGAGATTATCAGGATAATCCAAGTGGGTCTTGTAAGATGGAAGTTTTAAACTTACAGTGTGGAATTATGGTCTCCATAACTAAGAGATGATGAATTTCTTTTGTTTTAAGCCACCAAGTTCGTGATAAGTCCCATTTGTTGGTTTAAGTTAGGTGGTTTCCCAATGTTGCTTTATTTCTGCTCAAAGTCGACTTTGATCAGCGATTCTCAGCCATCTGCCCAACTTGTCTGCATTTGGATCTGGGCTTATTGGAAATGGCAAGCATGCCACTCTCCCTCTCTACCTCTCCACCTCCAGCTGACAGTGACCACTCTAATCTCTCTGAATGTGCTGACTTTTCAGTATATTGTGGGGAGGCAGGCTGAGGCAGTAGGTGGGGAACAGGGCTAGGAATCAGAACCCCATATAGCACAGTGGTTAAGAGAACAGGTTCTGCGGTCACCCTGTCTTGATTCAGATACTGGCTCTACCACTCACTTCTGGGGGGGTGGTCTGTGGAGGGTTATTGAATCTCTCTGTTTAAGGTCAGCTATTTCCAATTTGCCTTTATTCTTTGCTAGCATTAACTGAATGTCACTGCCACTCTGAGCTTTATTTCCTTCAGAAAATAAATAAATAAATAAAGGATTGGACTAGACTAGATGAATGCCTAGGTGCCGTTAGTGCTAAAGAACCCGCTTGCCAATGCCAGAGATATAAGAGACTCAGGTTCCATCCCTGGGTCAGGAAGATCCCCTTGTGTGGGTGATGGTAACCCACTCCAGTAGTCTTGCCTGGATACTTCCATAGATAGTGGATCCCAGCAGGCTCCAGTCCACGGGGCCACAAAGAGTCAGACACCACTGAGCAACTGAGCACAGGACATGAGATAATTGCTATGCCTTTCAAACCCAGGATTCCATAGTTTCAGTAGGAAGCAAGGAAACTGGTAACAGTTTGCTTCACTTGTTTGGTTCAAATTATTTCCTCCTTTTCCTTGAAGCCTTTGATAATTTATATCCTCAAAGACAGACTTCATCCCTCCTCCTGGGCCCCGAACAATGGTGAAGCCATTAAGTAATGGACTATATCTTGGACTTTATAACCAGATGTGTTTAGGTTCTTTCTCTGCCACATGCTTGTTACATACACTTGGACAGGATACTAAGCTCTCTAAATCTCAGCTTCCTCATCTGTAAACTGGAATTAGTGCACAACCCTTTTCCCAGGTGGTGCTAGTGGTGGGGAGCATAAGAGACCTTATGTTTCCAATGCAGGAAACATAAGAGACCTGGGTTCTACATGTGGGTTGGGAAGATCCCCTGGGGGAGGGTATGGCAACCTAATCTGCTGTTATTGCCTGGAGAATCCTATGGACAGAGAGGCCTGGTGGACTACAGTCCATGGGGTTGTGGAGAGTCAGACACGACTGAAGTGACTTAGCATGCTCATAATTATTGCGATGACTTTAATCATCAGGGAAATGCAAATCAAAACCTCAATGAGATCACCTGATATCTATCAGAATGTATATTATTAAAAAGACAAGAAATAACAAGTGCTGGCAAGGATGTGGAGAAAAGGGAACACAATACAACATTGTTTAGCCATAAAAAGAAAGAAATCCTACCATTTGCAACAACATGGATGAAACTTAAGGACATTATGCTAACTGAAATAAATCCAAAAAAGACACATGATATCAATTATGGCATAGACATGGCATATGTGCTTGGTCGTGCCCAGCTCCTTGCGACCCCATGGACTGTAGACTGCCGGGTTCCTCGGCCCAAGGAATTCTCCAGGCAAGGGTGCTGGAGTGGGTTGTCATTTCCTTCTACAGGGACTCTTCACGACCCAGGGATCAAACACGAGTCTCTTGCATCTTCTGCATTCTCAGATGGATCCTTTGCCACTGAGATACCTGGGAAGCCTGTGGTCAAAGAGTAAAAACTTCCAATTACAAGAGGACTAAGTTCTGGGGGGTTTAATACACAGCATGGTGACTGTAGTTAACAAGACTGTATTGTATACTTGAAAGTTGCTAACAGAATAGATCCTAAAAGTTTCCAACACACATACAAACAAGATAACTCTGTGAGATGATGGATGTGCTAACTAATTTATTGTGGTAATCCTTTTGTAATATATGCATATGTTGAATCTTTCCCTTGTATACCTTAAATTTATACAATGTTGTATGTCGATTATATCTCAATAGGACTGGGAAAAATAACTACTGTGATGACTGAGTTAATACATATATTGACAAAGTGCCTTGCATATAATAAACATTCAGTGATGTTAAAAAAAAAGAACTTTCAACATTGCAAAATCAGGAGATCCAGAATTGGATTCTTTGACTAATATGTTTTAGATACTGAACAAAAGGAAAAAGGCATTTAGGCTCTTGTGGGATTTAATGAACAATAGGGAAAATGGATAAATAACATAGATAGACTGATGGATTGCAACACTGGAGGGCTAGAAAGCAGACAAGGCAGGGGGCAGATGGGAAGGGCTACAATTTCAAATCACATGGTCATAGATGACCTCACTGAAATGGAGACATTTCAGTTAAAAAAAAAACTTAAGGAGTAGAGGAAGGGTAACATGGAATTCTAGAACTTTGCTTTCTAGTATAGTAGCCCACAACCATATGTGGCTATCTGAATTTGTATTAATTAAAAGTAAATAAAATTTAAAATTCAGTTTTTCAAGCACAGTAGCCACATTTGCAGTGCTCATGAGTCACCTATGACTAGTGGCTACAAAGCAAATATAGAACACTTCCACCATTACACAGAGTTCTACTAGACAGCATTTCTGAGGTGAGGTATTTCATGAAGGGGAGACAGCAAGTGCAAAGGTCCTGGGGTGGGTGGGACATTTCTTGATATGAACTAGACAGTGGTACTGCTCTTCTGCTCACACATACCTGCTATGCCCTACTGTCTGTCTCATACCATAGCTATAGGCAGTTGGCATTTAGCACCTTACCCCAAGCCAACTTTACAAAGGCCTTTGTTGATATTAAGCTTTAGAACTTTGATCAATGACATAGAATCTATGGGGTCAAGTCCCAAACTCCCTGGACTTGCATTGAGAAACTCTGTGAAAGAGCATGAAGTCCAAGGATGTGTACCAGGAGTCAGAACATGTGTGTTCTGTTTTATAGCAGAGTAGGTTCATAGTGTGATTCATAGGGTGTTCTCAGGGGTGACATGGCACAAACATCCACTTATCAGAGAAACTGTTGGTCACAAGTGTCCTGGAGTGCCTTTACTGGACCAGGACCAAACGTCTAGTGGACATTTAGTTGGTATTTCAGGAGGAAATCTGGAGTATGGAGTATGACTTTTGTTTTTTTTAGTCACTACGTCCTGTCTGACTCTTGCGACCCTATAGACTGTAATCTGCCAGGCTCCTTTGTCCATGGGATTCTCCAGGCAAGAATACTGGAGTGGGTTTCCATTTTCTTCTCCAGAGGATCTTCTTGACCCAGGATTTGAACCCAGATCTCCTGCACTGTAGGCAGATTCTTTACCGACTGAGCTAGAAGAGATTACCATGACACTGGGGCTCAAGACAATGCCTAATTACCAGTGGGAGAAGAAGCATTTGAACATTATATAAGCTGATATACACTTATATGCTCTGTACAGGTGGAATTTCTGCCTTGAATAAATATATGTAATAGATATTTGGAAACTGTAATGTCTGATAGAGTTTAATGCAGGGCTCTTTCCAGTAAACACACACAACTTTTGGTGACATGATGTAAGGCGTCCAATATGTCACCAGCATCTATTCTGTTCTTTTCTTCTCCTCCTCCATCACGTGATCCCCCTCTCCCACCAATAGGACACATTCAGGGCCCAGTAGGTCCTGTGTCCTACCACCCTGGTGGTTTTCTCATGTTTTTCCTTCTTACTTGAAGGACCCATATCCTTATTTCTGCCTGATTGACTCTTCTGCACTCAGCTCAAGGACACAGCTCAAACTCCCTTCATTGACTTTTCTTTGCCTGTCTCAGGCCAGAAGCATATCCCTGTTCCTGCGAGCTATAGTGCTCATTATTCACACTCACTTGGCAATTATCAAGATTGCAACACAATATCTTTGCTTTTTTATATGTATATCTAATCCTGGGTCAAATCTTAAGTTTGAACAAACTCTGGGAGATAGTGAAGGACAGGGAAGCCTGGTGTGATGCCATCCATGGGGTCACAGAGTCAGGTATGACTTAGCGACTGAACAACCACCACAGGTCTTAAGATCCTTGAAGGCAGAGGTCACAGGTCATTCTTCTTTTTTCCTTGCATGGCCATATTTCCACATATATTTGCCAAGCATCTGCCATATGAGAGCTGAGGGTACAGTGGTAAACCAACAAAGGTCCCTGATCCACTGTAATCCTTGGTTATCTACTTTATTTTTTCTATTGTGAATAAGCTTATTCAGTTTTTGCAGGTCTTAGGCAAAGATAGGGGGCCTGCGTCCTATTGATAAGGAGTAAAATCACTGGCTGCCCCTTGCTGAAGACAGATCGATCTGGGAGGTGAAGGGTCACAGCCATCTGCATGTTAAGGCCCTGTTGGAAGAATCTTGTTGCCAGGGCTCCACCATTCCTGCCTCCCGGAATGGTGTGAACAATGATTCACACCACGGTAGGCCTTTACACTTTACCAACCACATTCATCACATGCATCAGGCTTTCAGGGAAGATCAGATTTCAACTTTACAGAGAATCACCTCCAGGTCACCAGATTTGCATCTATTGTGCCCAGCACCTATTATAAGGAACAAAAGTTTTAGACTTTAATAATGAATGTGCTAAAGAGAGGGCAGCATGGGGGCAATTCTAGTTCAGTGATGTTTGACTTGTAGCAGAATATAGAGCCTATTTTGAAGTTCTTCAGCGAAAACCACTTCTGGGAATAGTGATTATGATTTGGGGCCAGGCTGTGAAGGGAAGAAAACAAAACAAAACAAAACTACCCACCCTGTGCTCCCTGGCGGGGTGGTGTTCCCCACTTCCTATCTCACTTAGTCAAAGTTCCAGTTAAGCCTGGCATACAGGAAAAAGGGGTGGATTGGGACTTTTTAGCCTAAAGGGAGTAGGTGGATAGGCTCAGTCCACAGGCAGAGGTGTGCCTCTGCGAGGGCGGGGCCAGTAGGGGGAGCCAGCCTGGGTGTGCCGGGGCCAGATGGTGTGGGGCCAGGGGGCCGGTGCGTGGCGGGGGCGGGGCCGGGCGCACTGGGGCGGGGCGGGGGAAAGGCGCGCGCCAATGGGCAGTAGGTGGGAGCGCGCCCCGCTCCTGATCCGTTGTTGCGCCTCTTGCTCCGTGGCTAAGGCGCGGACGGACGCGGAGGCGAGTGCAGGAAGAGCCGCCAGCACCACAGCCGCCGTCAGGGTTTGAGGACGGCCGTGGGCTCCGTCAAGGTGCAGCCGCGGCGGCGGAGGGCTTCCTGCGCTGCAGCCCAAGCGCGCGTGAGCCGGGGTGCGAGCAGCTGCCGGTGCCTCCGCGGCTGCAGCTGTGGAACTTGCTGGCGCTGCTGCGGAGCGGTCTCACCCTGCGGAGCAACTGCAGCGCCACTAGGGCCAGGTGAGTGGCTGGATCCTGCGCGGCCCGAGTGGGCGTGGGAGGCGCACGTGGAACCCGCGTCCACCCTCCAGGGCGGCCAAGGGGGGAATCTGAAAGTTGGGGAGGTGCCAGGAGTGGAGCTTTTGTGTAGGCCTAGGCACAAGAGGGGCCTGGGAAGGCGGGGTCGTGGGGTGCCCCCCGGGGAGCGTCGGTTTTCCTCTCCCCTAGAGCACCTGTGATTCTGATGCTGGGAGGGATTGGGGGGCAGGAGGAGAAGGGGACGACAGAGGATGAGATGGCTGGATGGTATCACCAACTCAATGGACGTGAGTTTGAGTGAACTCCGGGAGTTAGTGATGGACAGGGAGGCCTGGCATGCTGCAATTCATGGGGTCGCAAAGAGTCGGACACGACTGAGTGACTGAATTGAACTAGAGCACCTGACTAGGCCTAGGCATGCCTGAGGACCCTGACCATCGCCCAAAGAAGGGCCGTTTGCCCGTCCGGAGAGGGAGATATGCAGGTGTCCGGTGCCTAAAGGCTGGCCCTGTCCGGACAGCAAGCCCAAGGCCCCAGGCGCGGGACTTCAGTTTGCAGGAGGCAGGAGACGTGTGCAATGCTGCACCAACACTAGCTTAGAACCCAACTAGGGACACTCCTTCACCAGGAAATCCTATGGAAAACACCAGTAAGAAGTCAATATTTAAGATTCTGGGGGCGCTGCTGAGAACTAAGCTTTGGCAGCAACACTGGCTCTGGCCACCACCATGGCCAAGGGGCAGACGCTGGAGTCAGAAGGTCTGGACCACCTCTACCTCCCGGCCTCCAGCACTTAGTTCTTGGTGACGCCCCCAGAATCTTAAATTTTGACTTCCTGCTGGTGTGTTCGGTGGGATTTCCTGGTGGAGGAGTGTCCCTCATTGGGTTCTAAGTACATCTGATGGCCCAAGCGGGTCAGACATGTGTTGTGGTGAAGAAAAGCGGGACGGCCTGGGATGTCTCATAAGTTACTCAACAGGCCCTGCTGACTTTTTGGGTGTCCCTGCTCACCAGGGCCTTGTGCACCTTTGGGGAGTTTTATTTGGTTTTTAAAAATCTTGCATCATTAACGAGACTTTACTGAGAAGGTACCACCAGGTAGATATTTTGGTCTGTAATTTAAAAAAAGAAGTCTTAGTTGTCTGCCTTAAAAGATCTTGCTGGGGGACTCTCAGCTCTTGAAAGATAGGTTTGTGAAACGAGAGTTAGGGAGAAACACTGGGTTTGGTATGGCTTCCTTTGGGCAGGAAAGGATCTGAACTGACATTGAGTCTTTGGCCTTTCTAGGCTGTGTTCCTCCTTCCCTGAGAATTCTTCCCACATAGAGATGACTGTACATGATCGACCTCAGAAGGATGTTTTGAGGATTCAGTTCAGTTCAGTCCAGTCGCTCAGTCGTGTAGCTGAGCAGTAATAGGACATCTTTAGGTCAGATGGCCAGGGGAGTTTAGGAATTACCTGCAAATGACCTTACCATGTGGAGTACAGGCTTGCCTGCAAAGAAAGTGAGGAAATGTATCCACAAAATGTGATGACAGCTAAATAAACAGAGTTATGATAGCTAAAAAAAAAATCAGAGTTAGAGACTTTCCAGGAGTCGAGGGGAAAGTAGGTCAAATTGTGTTTCTGTTATGCTTCACAGTTACTTTTTCAGTGCACAGAATACTGATACCGTGAGGCAGTCTGTGAGGCGGCCAGGGTTTCTGTGTAAAGAGATCTGGAGTGTTCATCTGCATAGAGACTTGTGTTTCCCCTTGCCTGGGATGATGTGGTGTACCATGCCAAAATACATATTTACTCTAATTAAGTATTCCAAATGTAGTTACTTCAAATAAGATATACTTTATTAGCCCTTCTTTGGTTCTAATACTGTGTTAGTGCTCCTTGCAACATCTAAACACATTTCATAAGTGCATGGTCAGTTTTTATTTTATTTTTTAAAGGCAGGTACTTTTATTAAAAAAATTATTGACATATAGTTGCTTTAGGATGTTGTATTAGTTTCTACTGTACAGAAAAATGAATCAGGTATATGGATACATATACCCCCTCTTATTTATTTTCCTTAATTTTTTCAAATGTGTGCCCAAGGACCTATGATGTAATTGAACCTTGGGTTTTTATTTATTTTTTTAATATAAATTTATTTATTTTAATTGGAGTCTAATTAATTTACAATATTGTATTGGTTTTGCCATACACCCATATGAATCCACCACTGGTGTACACGTGTTCCCCATCCTGAACCCCCCTCACACCTCCCTTCACATACCATCCCTCTGGGTCATCCCAGTGCACGAGCCTCGAGCATCCTGTATCATGCATCGAACCTGGACTGGCGATTCATTTTACATATGATATTACATATGTTTCAATGCCATTCTCCCAAATCATCCCAACTTCGCTCTCTCCCACAGAGTCCAAAAGACTTCTATACGTCTGTGTTTCTTTTGCTCTCATACAAGGTTATCGTTACCATCTTTCTAAATTCCATATATATGTGTTAATATACTGTATTGGTGTTTTTCTTTCTGGCTTACTTCACTCTGTATAATCGGCTCCAGTTTCATCCACCTCATTAGAACTGATTCAAATGTATTCTTTTTAATGGTTGAGTAATACTCCATTATGTATATATCCCACAGCTTTCTTATCCATTCATCTGCTGAAGGACATCTAGGCTGCTTCCATGTCCTGGCTATTATAAACAGTGCTGCAGTGAACATTGGGGTACATGTGTCTCTTTCAATTCTGATTTCCTCAGTGTGTATGCCCAGAAGTGGGATTGCTGGGTCATAAGGCAGATCTATTTACAGATTTTTAAGACATCTCCACACTGTTCTCCATAGTGGCTGTACTAGTTTGCATTCCCACCAACAGTCTAAGAGGGTTCCCTTTTCTCTACACCCTCTCCAGCATTTATTGCTTGCAGACTTTTGGATCACAGCCATTCTGACTGGCATGAAATGGTAACTCATTGTGGTTTTGATTTGCATTTCTCTGATAATGAGTGATGTTAAGCATCTTTTCATGTGTTTGTTAGCCATCTGTCTGTCTTGTTTGGAGAAATTTCTGTTTAGATCTTTGGCCCATTTTTTGATTGAGTTATTTTGAGTTGCAGGAGTTGCTTGTATATTTTTGAGATTAATTCTTTGTCAGTTGCTTCATTTGCTATTATTTTCTCCCATTCTGAAGGCTGTCTTTTCATCTTGCTTATAGTTTCCTTTGTTGTGCAGAAGGTTTTAAGTTTAATTAGGTCCCATTTGTTTATTTTTGCTTTTATTTCCAATTTTCTGGGAGGTGGGTCATAGAGGATCCTCCTGTGATTTATGTCGGAGAGTGTTTTGCCTATGTTCTCCTCTAGGAGTTTTATAGTTTCTGGTCTTACATTTAGATCTTTAATCCATTTTGAGTTTATTTTTGTGTATGGTGTTAGAAAGTGTTCTAGTTTCCTTCTTTTACAAGTGGTTGACCAGTTTCCCAGTACCACTTTTAAAGAGATTGTCTTTTCTCCATTGTATATTCTTGCATCCTTTGTCGAAGATAAGGTGTCCAAGGTGTGTGGATTTATCTCTGGGCTTTCTATTTTGTTCCATTGATCTATATTTCTGTCTTTGTGCCCGTACCATACTGTCTTCATGTCTGTGGCTTTGTAGTAGAGCCTGAAGTCAGGAAGGTTGATTCCTCCAGTTCCATTCTTCTTTCTCAAGATTACTTTGGCTATTCGAGGTTTTTTGTATTTCCATACAAATTATGAAATTATTTGTCTTAGCTCTGTGAAAAAATACAGTTGGTAGCTTGATAGGGATTGCGTTGAATCTATAGATTGCTTTGGGTAGTATACTCATTTTCACTATATTAATTTTTCCAATCCATGATCATGGTATATTTCTCCATCTATTAATGTCCTCTTTGATTTCTTTCACCAGTGTTTTATAGTTTTCTATATATAGATCTTTTGTTTCTTTCAGTGCAGTTCAGTTCAGTCGCTCAGTCGTGTCCGACTCTGCGACCCCATGAATAGCAGCACGCCAGGCCTCCCTGTCCATCACCATCTCCCGGAGTTCACTCAGACTCATGGCCATTGAGTCCGTGATGCCATCCAGCCATCCCATCCTCGGTCGTCCCCTTCTCCTCCTGTCCCCAATCCCTCCCAGCATCAGAGTCTTTTCCAATGAGTCAACTCTTTGCATGAGGTGGCCAAAGTACTGGAACTTCAGCTTTAGCATCATTCCCTCCTAAGAAATCCCAAGGTTGATCTCCTTCAGAATGGACTGGTTGGATCTCCTTGCAGTCCAAGGGACCCTCAAGAGTCTTCTCCAACACCACAGTGCAAAAGCATCAATTCTTCAGCACTCAGCCTTCTTCACAGTCCAACTCTCACATCCATACATGACCACAGGAAAAACCATAGCCTTGACTAGACGGACCTTAGTCAGCAAAGTAATGTCTCTGCTTTTGAATATACTATCTAGGTTGGTCATAACTTTTCTTCCAAGGAGTAAGCGTCTTTTAATTTCATGACTGCAGTCACCATCTGCGGTGATTTTGGAGCCCCCAAAAATAAAGTCTGACACTGTTTCCACTGTTTCCCCATCTATTTCCCATGGAGTGATGGGATCGGATGCCATGATCTTCGTTTTCTGAATGTTGAGCTTTAAGCCAACTTTTTCACACTCCTCTTTCACTTGCATCAAGAGGCTTTTTAGCTCCTCTTCACTTTCTGCCATAAGGGTGGTGTCATCTGCATATCTGAGGTTATTGATATTTCTCCCGGCAATCTTGATTCCAGCTTGTGTTTCTTCCAGTCCAGCATTTCTCATGATGTACTCTGCATAGAAGTTAAATAAGCAGGGTGACAATATGCAGCCTTGACGTACTCCTTTTCCTATTTGGAACCAGTCTGTTGTTCCATGTCCAGTTCTAACTGTTGTTTCCTGACCTGTATACAGATTTCTCAAGAGGCAGGTCAGGTGGTCTGGTATTTCCATCTCTTTCAGAATTTTCCACAGTTTATTGTGATCCACACAGTCAAGGCTTTGGCATAGTCAATAAAGCAGAAATAGATGTTTTCCTGGAACTCTCTTGGTTTTTCCATGATCCAGCGGATGTTGGCAATTTGATCTCTGGTTCCTCTGCCTTTTCTAAAACCAGATTGAACATCAGAAAGTTTACAGTTCACATATTGCTGAAGCCTGGCTTGGAGAATTTTGAGCATTACTTTACTAGCATGTGAGATGAGTTTTGTTTCTTTAGGTAGATATATACCAGTGTTTACCTTCCTCTGCAATTTTCTGGAAGAGTTTGAGTAGGATAGGTGTTAGCTCTTCTCTAAAGTTTTGGTAGAATTCAGCTGTGAAGCTGTCTCGACGTGGCCTTTTGTTTGCTGGAAGATTTCTGATTACAGTTTCAATTTCCGTGCTTGTGATGGGTCTGTTAATATTTTCTGTTTTTTTCCTGGCTCAGTTTTGGAAAGTTATACTTTTCTAAGAATTTGTCCATTTCTTCCACGTTGTCCATTTTATTGGCATATAATTGCTGATAGTAGTCTCTTATGATCCTTTATATTTCTGTTGTCTTTCGTGATCTCTCCATTTTCATTTCTAATTTTATTGATTTAAATTTTCTCCCTTTGTTTCTTGATGAGTCTGGCTAATGGTTTGTCAATTTTATTTACCCTCTCAAAGAACCAACTTTTGCCTTTGTTGATTTTTCCTATGGTCTCTTTTGTTTCTTTTGCATTTATTTCTGCCCTAATTTTTAAGATTTCTTTCCTTCTACTAACCCCGGGGTTCTCCATTTCTTCCTTTTCTAGTTGCTTTAGGTGTAGAGTTAGGTTATTTGACTTTTCTCTTGTTTCTTGAGGTTTGCCTGTATTGCTATGAACCTTCCCTTTAGCACTGCTTTTACAGTGTCCCACAGATTTTGGGTTGTTGTGTTTTCATTTTCACTTATTTCTATGCATATTTTGATTTCTTTTTTGATTTCCTCTGTGATTTGTTGGTTATTCAGCAGCGTGTTGTTCAGCCTCCATAGGTTGGAATTTTTAATAGTTTTTCTCCTGTAATTGAGATCTAATCTTACTGCATTGTGGTCAGAAAAGATGCTTGGAATGATTTCAATTTTTTTGAATTTACCAAGGCTAGATTTATGGTCCAGGATGTGATCTATCCTGGAAAAGTTTCTGTGTGCACTTGAGAAAAAGGTGAAATTCATTGTTTGGGGGTGAAATGTCCTATAGATATCAATTAGGTCTAATTGGTCTATTGTATCATTTTTAAGTTTTGTGTTTTCCTGTTAATTTTCTGTTTAGTTGATCTATCCATAGGTGTGGGTGGGGTATTAAAGTCTCCCACTATTATTGTGTTATTGTTAATTTCCCCTTTCATACTTGTTAGCATTTGTCTTACATATTGCGGTGCTCCTATGTTGGGTGCATATATATTGAGAATTGTTATATCTTCTTCTTGGATTGATCCTTTGATCATTATGTAGTGTTCTTCTTTGTCTCTTTTCACAGCCTTTTTTTTTTTTTTTAACGGTGCAAGGTAAAGTGCTCTTAATTTTTTCTTTTGATACACATACATTCGCATTGCTCAGATTCAAAATACACAAGCAGATGAAATGAGGAAAAGCTTATCTTTTACTACTTTCCAGCTACCATGTTATCTTCCCCCCAAATAACCCTTGTGTTAACAGTTTCATATGTATTTTTCCAAAGCTGATTTGGTATAGACCACCAAAAGCGTGTGCTCCTGCCCCTTTCAATGTGAAAGGTAACATACTATATTTTACACCTTTTTTTCACTCAGAATATCTTGAAGATTGGTCTATTGCTTTATAAACCATTTTCCTGCTCTTTTTCATTTACTGTGTGTTCTATTATATCACAGTTTCATCTCTCTTTTTTACCAGTAAAATGATCTTAGATAAATGTATCTACTGTGTTTTCATTATGTTATCTATTAAATATGCCTATATTTCTTGCTGGGTTTTAGTAGTTCTTGATAAGATGAGGACTACATTTTTGATAAGCTGAAGAAAATTTTTGCTAAGTTCTATTCTCCTTTACCCAGAAAAAAGTGCGTTTTTCATATATGAAATTTAAAATGAGTTTATCTGTGGGACTAATTAAAAATTATTGTTGCTTTTCTGAAATGTTAAGAATTTATGATTGGCTAGTCACTGATACTTATTATAGTAATCTTTATTTGCATTAAAACTTTTTATGCCCTCTTTTGAGGCAGTGACTCTTTTGGGATGCCTTTTTCCCCCTTCTTCGTTAACCTGAATGCAAATTTATTTCTTTTTGAATTTTAAACTTCATCAGCCAAAACTTACTATATATGTTGTTAATTATATATCAATAATTATGTTATTTATTATTTTATTTTGGAGAATCATCATGAATTTATGTGTAATTTCAGAATAATATATTTAATATATTCCATTTCACTTATTAAATGCTACTCTATATGAATATTAAAAAGCCAAAAGATATTCATGTTTGAATTTGATTTTGGTGAATTACTGAACAAGTTCTTTTTTTAACTGTAGAAGTAAAAAATGGTAAAAATTGAAACATTTTTCATTTGTCTCCTGACATTTAGTAAAAGACATATCTTTATTTTCAAGAGGAAAGATTGGTATGTCACCAGTAATCCCACTAAGAACATACCAATCTGTATTACAAAAAGGGCCTATTTGGGATGAGGGCAATTTTTTCCTCCTTATAGTCATTATTTTACTTGACTTATGCCAATAGTGTTTCTTAACTCACAAATCATTGTGATAAATTAACCTTTAACACTAGGTTAAATATGGCTTACATCTAGGAATATAGTTGTTTAGTGTTTTTTGCATAGCTTTTTTTAGTGTGCCAACTATCTTCGGCTTCAGATAGTTATTGCTTTAATCACAGTAATAAACTAGGATACATTGTAGAAATGGGAAATCTGAGAGTCACAATTTTGTTGATTTTTCATTAGAAATGCACTTCTGCCTTATGAAGCTTTTAAATGGTAAAGTATAAGAAATTGATATTTTTCCGAGTCATTTAAGGCTTTATTTTCATAATACATATTGGCTGTTCTTAATCTGCATGTGAAAGGAGAAGTCATTGATGACTCAATTTTTATTTTTTGCCTTTAGTAGCTGGGTGGATGATAAGATGCAGAGGCCTCAGGAAGTGATACTGTCGGAGTCTAGCCTTCTTCACTGTCATCTCAGGCCCAGATATTTCTGATTGCTCTGATTTTGTCTTTCATGCACATACTGCTTAGGTGATTCATGAGTGTCACTTAGAGGGTAGGTGCAAGTTATTGGGGATGTAAAAAGGATTAAGATGTCCTTTCAGAGTTCAGTAAAGGGAGAGACAAACATGCCAACTTGTGGGGTATTAAAAAAAAAACATATGAATGAGGTGATTCAGGAACAACCAGGTCTGGAGTGGTGATAGAGGTTAGGCCTGGGTTTCTTCACGTTAACTCATGTTAACACTGGTTATTTTGGTCTTTTCAACTTTGCCAGATTTGATGATATCTCAGTGTTTAATATGATTTTCAGGTCCTTTGCTCATTTTTCTTTTGGTTTCTCTGTGATTAGTAGATTTGTGAGAGGGCTGTTAAATATGAGGCATATTAAACTCTGTCACTTTGTTGCAAATATTTTCTTTTCATTTTTTGCTTTTTAAAATTTATATTTATTTATTTATTTTTTACTTTACAATATTGTATTGGTTTTGCCATACTTCAACATGAGTCTGCCATGGGTGTACATGTGTTCCCCATCCAGAAACCCCCTCCCACCTCCCTCCACATACCATCTCTCTGGTTCATCCCAGTGCACCAGACCCAAGCATCCTGTATCCTGCATCAAACCTAGACTGGCGATTCGTTTCTTATATTATATTATACATGTTTCAGTGCCATTCTCCCAAATCATCCCACTCTCTCCCTCTCCCACAGAGTCCAGAAGACTGTTCTATACATCTGTGTCTCTTTTGCTATCTTGCATACAGGGTTATTGTTACCATCTTTCTAAATTCCATATATATACCTTAGTATATTGTATTGGTATTTTTCTTTCTGGCTTACTTCACTCTGTATAATCGGCTCCAGTTTCATCCACCTCATTAGAACTGATTCAAATGTATTCTTTTTAATGGTTGAGTAATACTCTATTATGTATATATCCCACAGCTTTCTTATCCATTCATCTGCTGAAGGACATCTAGGTTGCTTCCATGTCCTGGCTATTATAAACAGTGCTGCAGTGAACATTGGGGTGCACGTGTCTCTTTCAATTCTGGTTTCCTTGGTGTGTACGCTCAGCAGTGGGATTGCCGGGTCATAAGGCATTTCTATTTCCAGTTTTTTAAGGAATCTCCACACTGTTCTCCATAGTAGCTGTACTAGTTTTTATTCCCACCAACAGTCTAAGAGGGTTCCCTTTTCTCCACACCCTCTCCAGCATTTATTGCTTGCAGACTTTTGGAACACAGCCATTCTGACTGGCGTGAAATGATACCTCATTGTGGTTTTGATTTGCATTTCTCTGATAATGAGTGATATTGAGCATCTTTTCATGTGTTTGTTAGCCATCTGTATGTCTTCTTTGGATAAATGTCTATTTAGTTCTTTGGCCCATTTTTTGATTGGGTCATTTAATTTTTTGGAATTGAGCTGCAGGAGTTGCTTGTATATTTTTGAGATTAGTTGTCAGTTGCTTCATTTGCTATTATTTTCTCCCATTCTGAAGGCTGTCTTTCCACCTTGCTTATAGTTTCCTTTGTTGTGCAGAAGCTTTTAAGTTTAATTAGGTCCCATTTGTTTATTTTTGTTTTTATTTCCAGTTTTCTGGGAGGTGGGTCATAGAGGATCCTTGTGTGATTTATGTCGGAGAGTGTTTTGCCTATGTTCTCCTCTAGGAGTTTTATAGTTTCTGGTCTTACATTTAGATCTTTAATCCATTTAGAGTTTATTTTTGTGTATGGTGTTAGAAAGTGATTTAGTTTCATTCTTTTACAAGTAGTTGACCAGTTTCCCCAGCACCACTTGTTAAAGAGATTGTCTTTTCTCCATTGTATATTCTTGGTGTGTGGATTTATCTCTGGGCTTTCTATTTTGTTCGATTGATCTATATTTCTGTCTTTGTGCCTGTACCATACTGTCTTGATTAATGTGGCTTTGTAGTAGAGCCTGAATTCAGGCAGGTTGATTCCTCCAGTTCCATTCTTCTTTCTCAAGATTGCTTCGGCTATTTGAGGTTTTTTGTATTTCCATGAAAATTGTGAAATTAATTGTTCTAGCTCTGTGAAAAATACTGCTGGTAGCTTGATAGGGATTGCGTTGAATCTATAGATTGCTTTGGGTAGTATACTCATTTTCACTATATTGATTCTTCTGATCCATGATCATGGTATATTTCTCCATCTATTAATGTCCTCTTTGATTTCTTTCACCAGTGTTTTGTAGTTTTCTATATATAGGTCTTTAGCTTCTTTAGGTAGATATATTCCTAAGTATTTTATTCTTTTCATTGTAATGGTGGATGGAATTGTTCCCTTAATTTCTTTTTCTGTTTTCTCATTATTAGTGTATAGGAATGCAGGGGATTTCTGTTTGTTGATTTTATATCCTGCAACTTTACTATATTCATTGATTAGCTCTAGTAATTTTCTGGTGGAGTCTTCAGGGTTTTCTATGTAGAGGATCATGTTATCTGTGAGAGGGTAACAGGCAGGAAGGCCAGGGATCTCCAAATGGAGGAAATAGCCTGCAAGTGTCAGACATTTTTATCTCTCTTAAGCAGCAGGAGTAAACAAACTAGTGATATTTTTTTCTTCTCTATACAAATTTAAAAGGAGGGTTCTCTTAAAATTCTGTGTTGCCATAATGACACTTGGTTTCACCTGAAGTTAACCAATGCCTTTTTCTTATGGAAATGTTTATCTTAAGCTATGCTAATATACTATGCATTTACCCCAGACTCTGTCTTCAAGTCGGTTCCGCCTTTTGGGCTCAGAACCTGCTCAATAAACCAGTATGTGATACTCTGATATTGTTCCTTTAATCTATGTAAATGAAACTATTTGTATAGTGATTTGCCCTTCTTCAAGATTCAAGTTAATCATTTTATGGCCCAAGAGAAACAATTTGGTGCCAAGATTATCCCCAAATACATCTTATGGGTGAGGGCCCTGGTGCCATTCTTAGTTTTGAGACATTCCTTTCTTTCATTAACAGACTGCTAGTGACTATATAATATCCAGCTAAAGACTAGCAGGGGGGTACTCTTTCTGCCCCCTTCTGATGCCTATGTCAGAAGCTTTCTCTATCTCCGTTATACTTTAATAAACTTTGTTACACATAAGCTCTGAGCAATCAAGCCTTGTCTCTGGCCCCGGATTGAATTCTTCTCCTCTAAGGGCCAAGAATCCTGGCATCGTAATTCAACAACAACCTTTCATCTGCAAACAGTGAGAGTTTTCCTTCTTCTTTTCCAATTTGGATTCCTTTTCTTTTTCTGCTCTGATTGCTGTGGCCAAAACTTCTAGAACTATGTTGAATAGTAGTGGTGAAAGTGGGCACCCTTGTCTTGTTCCTGATTTTAGGGGAAATGATTTCAGTTTTTCACCATTGAGGATAATGTTTGCTGTGGGTTTGCCATATATAGCTTTTATTATGTTGAGGTATGTTCCTTCTATTCCTGTGTTCTGGAGAGTTTTTTTTTATCATAAATGGATGTTGAATTTTGTCAAAGGCTTCCTCTGCATCTATTGAGATAATCACATGGCTTTAATTTTCAATTTGTTAATGTGGTGTATTACATTGACTGATTTGTGGATGTTGAAGAATCCTTGCATCCGTGGGATAAAGCCCACTTGGTTATGGTGTATGATCTTTTTAATGTGTTGTTGGATTCTGATTGCTAGAATTTTGTTAAGGATTTTTGCATCTATGTTCATCAGTGATATTGGCTTGTAGTTTTCTTTTTTTGTGGCATCTTTGTCAGGTTTTGGTATTAGGGTGATGGTGGCCTCATAGAATGAGTTTGGAAGTTTACTTTCCTCTGAAATTTTCTGGAAGAGTTTGAGTAGGATAGATGTTAGCTCCTCTCTAAAGTTTTGGTAGAATTCAGCTGTGAAGCCATCTGGACCTGGGCTTTTGTTTGCTGGAAGATTTCTGATTACAGTTTCAATTTCCGTGCTTGTGATGGGTCTTTTAAGATTTCCTATTTCTTCCTGGTTCAGTTTTGGAAAGTTGTACTTTTCTGAGAATTTGTCCATTTCTTCCATGTTGTCCATTTATTGGCATATAATTGCTAATAGTAGTCTCTTATGATCCTTTGTATTTCTGTGTTGCCTGTTGTGATCTCTCCATTTTCATTTCTAATTTTATTGATTTGATTTTTCTCCCTTTGTTTCTTGATGAGTCTGGCTAATGGTTTGTCAATTTTATTTATCCTTTCAAATAACCAACTTTTGGCTTTGTTGATTTTTGCTATGGTCTCTTTTGTTTCTTTTGCATCTATTTCTGCCCTAATTTTTAAAGATTTCTTTCTTTTTACTAACCCCGGGGTTCTCCATTTCTTCCTTTTCTAGTTGCTTTAGGTGTAGAGTTAGGTTATTTGACTTTTCTCTTGTTTCTTGAGGTTTGCCTGTATTGCTATGAACCTTTCCCTTAGCACTGCTTTTACAGTGTCCCACAGATTTTGGGTTGTTGTGTTTTCATTTTCACTTATTTCTATGCATATTTTGATTTCTTTTTTGATTTCCTCTGTGATTTGTTGGTTATTCAGCAGCGTGTTGTTCAGCCTCCATAGGTTGGAATTTTTAATAGTTTTTCTCCTGTAATTGAGATCTAATCTTACTGCATTGTGGTCAGAAAAGATGCTTGGAATGATTTCAATTTTTTTGAAATTACCAGGGCTAGATTTATGGTCCAGGATGTGATCTATCCTGGAAAAGGTTCCGTGTGCACTTGAGAAAAAGGTGAAATTCATTGTTTGGGGGTGAAATGTCCTATAGATATCAATTAGGTCTAACTGTTCTATTGTATCATTTAAAGTTTGCATTCCTTTGTTAATTTTCTGTTTAGTTGATCTATCCATATGTGTGAGTGGGGTATTAAGTCTCCCACTATTATTGTGTTATTGTTAATTTCCCCTTTCATACTTGTTAGCATTTGTCTTACATATTGTGGTGCTCCTATGTTGGGTGCATATATATTTATAATTGCTATATATTCCTCTTGGATTGATCCTTTGATCATGATGTAGTATCCTTCTTTGTCTCTTTTCACAGCCTTTGTTTTAAAGTCTGTTTTATCTGATATGAGTATTGGTACTCCTGCTTTCTTTTGGTCTCTATTTGCATGGAATATCCTTTTCCAGCCCTTCACTTTCAGTCTGTATGTGTCCCTTGTTTCGAGGTGGGTCTCTTGTAGACAACATATATAGGGGTCTTGTTTTTGTAGCGATTCAGCCAGTCTTTGTTGCCATTCAGCCAGGCTTTGTCTTTTGGTTGGGGCATTCAACCCATTTACATTTAAGGTAATTATTGATAAGTATGATCCCGTTGCCATTTGCTTTATTGTTTTGGGTTCGAGTTTATGCACCCTTTCTGTGTTTCCTATCTAGTGAAGATCCTTTAGCATTTGTTTGAGAGCTGGTTTGGTGGTGCTGAATTCTCTCAGCTTTTGCTTGTCTGTAAAGCTTTTGATTTCTCCTTCATATGTAAAAGCGATCCTTGCTGGGTACAGTAATCTGGGCTGTAGGTTATTTTCTTTCATCACTTTAAGTATGTCCTGCCATTCTCTCCTGGCCTGAAGAGTTTCTATTGAAAGGTCAGCTGTTATCCTTATGGGAATCCCCTTGTGTGTTATTTGTTGTTTTTCCCTTGCTGCTTTTAATGTTTGTTCTTTGTGTTTGATCTTTGTTAATTTGATTAATATGTGTCTTGGGGTGTTTCTCTGTGGCTTTATCCTATTTGGGACTCTCTGGGTTTCTTGGACTTGGGTGATTATTTCCTTCCCCATTTTAGGGAAGTTCTCAACTATTATCTCCTCAAGTATTTTCTCATGGTCTTTCTTTTTGTCTTCTTATTCTGGGACTCCTATAATTCGAATGTTGGAGTGTTTCATATTGTCCTGGAGGTCTCTGAGATTGTTCTCATTTCTTTTAATTTGTTTTTCTTTTTTCCTCTCTGATTCATTTATTTCTACCATTCTATATTCTACCTCATTAATTCTATCTTCTGCCTCTGTTATTCCACTATTTGTTCCCTCCAGAGTGTTTCTGATCTCATTTATTGCATTATTCATTATATATTGACTCTTTTTCATTACTTCTAGGTCCTTGTTAAACCTTTCTTGCATCTTCTCAATCCTTGTCTCCTGGCTATTGGTTTGTGATTCCATTTTGATTTCAAGATTTTGGATCATTTTCACTATCTGTATTCAGAATTCTTTCTCAGGTAGATTCCCTATCTCTTCCTCTTTTGTTTGGTTTGGTGGGCATTTACCCTGTTCCTTTACTTACTGAGTATTCCTCTGTCTCTTCATCTTGGTTATATTGCTGAGTTTGGGTTGGCCTTTCTGTATTCTGGCAGCTTGTGGAGTTCTCTTTATTGTGGAGTTTCCTCGCTGTGGGTGGGGTTGTACCTGTGGCTTGTCAAGGTTTCCTGGTTAGGGAAGCTTGTGTCAGTGTTCTGGTGGGTGGAGCTGGATTTCTTCTCTCTGAAGTGCAATGAAGTATCCAGTAATGAGTTATTAGATGTCAGTGGGTTTGGAGTGACTTTGGGCAACCTGTATATTGAAACACAGGGCTGTGTTCCTGTGTTGCTGGAGAGTTTGTGTGGTATGTCTTGCACTGGAACTTGTTGGCCCTTAGGTGCTGCTTGATTCCAATGTAGGAATGGAGGAGTTTGATGAGTTCCTGTTGATTAAAGTTCTCTGGAGTCAGGAGTTCTCTGGTGTTCACAGGATTTTGACTTAAATCTCCTGCTTCTGGTTTTCAGTCTTATTTTTTACAGTAGCTTCAAGACTTCTCCATCTATAAGCACCATTGATAAAACATCTAGGTTAAAGATGAAAAGTTTCTCCACAGTGAGCGACACCAAGAGAGGTTCACAGAGTTACATGGAGAAGAGAAGAGGGAGGAGAGATTTAGAGGTGACCAGGATGAGATGAGGTGGAATTAAAAGTGGAGTGATCAAGGTAGCCAGTAATCACTTCCTTGTGTGTGGTCCACAGTCTGGACCGCTCAGAGATGTTCATGGACTTATACAGAGATGAGAAGAGGGAGGAAGGAGACAGAGATGGTCAGGAGGATAAAGGGGGGAATCAAAAGAAGAGAGACAGATCCAGTCAGTATTCAGTTCGCTAAGTGTTCTCCACCGTCTGGAACACACAAAGAGATTCACAGAGTTGGATAGAGAAGAGATGGGGGAGGGAGGAGATAGAGGCGACTTGGTGGAGAAAAAGGAGAGTCCAAAGGTGGAGAGAGCAGTCAAGCCAGGAATCTCGCTCCCAAGTAAAATTGGGTACTGAAGATTGGGTTCTTAAAGGTACAAAATTGATAACAAATACCAAAAAGCAAAGATTAAAAGTCTAGAATATAACTTTGATTTTCAAAAATACAATATTAACGAAAAAAAAAAACCAAAATAGTCACAAAAATTTTAAAATATATACATATGAATTTTGCTTTAAAAAATAGGGTCTCTTTTTTTTGCAAACTAATAATAGGTTATAAAAATGAAAAAGGAAAAATAGAGAACTTAAAAGAATTTAAAAATTAAAGAATGATATTTAAAAATAGTAAAAATATATCTAGGACTTTCTCTGGTGGTTTTGTGGGCAGTGTGGGGTCAGTTCATTTCCAGATAGTTCCTTGATCTGGCTTATATTTCTCAAAGTCTATAGGCCACTTCCTATGTAGTTGGTACTAACTACAGGGTTTTAATCTATTGCACCTGTCACTTCCAATGAGGTTCTCTCTGTTTTAGCTTCTTCTGTTTGCTGGTCTCTTCAGTGTCTAATTTCTGCCCTGACACAAGTGAGCGGTGGTGGACACTTTTTTAGGCTCGCTTGTTCAGTCGTGCTGTGGGGAGGGAGGGATGCTACAGCAGATAACACTGATGTGTGTTCACAGTGTCTCGGCCACACTGGGTTTGTCCCCACTCACAGCGTGTGTACTTTCCCTGTCTACACTGCTTAGGCTCTAGGTTGCTCTGCCAGGAACTTTCTGAGGCTGGCCCTGGGTTGTATGCACTTCCCAGGTCTAAGCCACTCAGGTTCAGGTACTCAGGTAGTCCTCAGTAGTGCAGACTCGGTTGGGCCTGCGTTTTGTGCCCTTCCCAGATCAGAGCAGCTCAGGTGACCAGGTGTTTGGTGTGCACGGTCGCTACGACTTGTTGCCTCCCCTGTCCCTGCCGCTCGGTTTTCTGGGTGTACAACCGTCGCACCTCAGGTATATGTTGACCGTCCAGAATCCCAAGAAGTCTTGGTTAGCAATGAAGCCTGCTTGCAGTTTGGTAGATGCCTCTCTGGGGCCTCGATTGCCCCCTTCCTGCTCTGGCTGCCCTCGCCTGCCTGTCATTGGAGGGGGATAGGCCGATCTGCAGCCAGCTAGCTCTGCTCAGTCCTTTGTTCTGTGAGTGGGCCTGACGGTGTCTTAGGTTAGGGCTTTTTGCTTGGTAGCTATCCCACAGTCTGGTTTGCTAGCCCACGTTAGTTCCCTCAGATTGCCCTTGGGGCATTCAGGCCTGGTCCTTACTCTAAGCAATGCAGCCTGTGCCTCCCTGCCCAGCCCCTGCTTGCTAGTGGTGGATGCAGGCATCTGCTCTGCTTCTCTGCTGGGGGAGTTACCGTTGGGCACGTAATCTGTGGGTTTTAATTATTTATTTATGTTTTCTCCCTGTTATGTTGCCATCTGTGGTTCCAAGGCTGGCCACAGACTCACCAATGAGAGTGTTTCCTGGTGTTTGGAAACTTCTCTTTTTTAACACTCCTTTCCCAGGACAGAGCTCCATCCCTACCTCTTTTGTCTCTCTTTTTGTCTTTTATATTTTTTCCTACCTCCTTTCAAAGACAATGGGCTGCTTTTCTGGGTGCCTGATGTCCTCTGCCAGCATTCAGAAGTTGTTTTGTGGAATTTACTCAGCGTTCAAATGTGCTTTTGATGAATTTGTGGGGGAGAAAGTGGTCTCCCCGTCCTATTCCTCCTCCATCTTAGGACTGCCCCCCTGCCCCCTCTTTTTAAAAAAGTTAAGTTATTTAACTGGAGGCTAATTACTTTACAATATTGTAGTGGTTTTGCCATACATTGGCATGAATCAGCCATGGGTGTACATGTGTCTCCATCCTGAACCCTCTTCCCAATCCTGTCCCTCAGGGTCATTTCAGTGCACCAGCCCTGAGTGCCTTGTCGCATATATCATACCTGGACTGGCGATCTGTTTCACATATAGTAATATACATGTTCCAGTGCTATACTTTCAAATCATTCCTCCCTTGCTTTCTCCCACAGAGTCCAAAAGTCTGTTCTTTATATCTGTTTCTTTTGCTCTCTCGCATATAGGGTCATAGTTACTATCTTTCTAAATTCCATATATATGTGTTAATATACTATATTGGTGTTTTTCTTTCTGATTTCCTTCACACTATAAAATAGGCTACAGTTTCATCCACCTAATTAGAACTGATTCATATGCATTCTCTTTTAATAGCTGAGTAATACTCCATTGTGTATATGTACCACAGCTTTCTTATCCATTCATCTGCCAAGAGACATCTGGGTTCCTTCCATGTCCTAGCTATTGTAAACAGTGCTGGGATAAACATTGAGGTACACATGTCTCTTTCAATTCTGGTTTCCTTAGTGTATGCCCAGCAGTGGGATTGCTGGGTTGTATGGGAGTTCTACTTCCAGATTTTTGAGGAATCTCTACACTGTTCTCCAGGGTGGCTGTACTAGTTTGCATTCCCACCAACAGTATAAGAGGGTTCCATTTTATCCACACCCTCTCCAGCATTTATTGTTTGTAGACTTTTGGATAGCAGCCATTCTGACCAGTGTGAGATGGTACCTATTGTGGTTTGATTTGCATTTCTCTGATAATGAGTGATGTTGAGCACCTTTTCATGTATTTGTTAGCCATCTGTATGTCTTCTTTGGAGAAATTTCTGTTTAGTTTTTTGGTTTATTTTTTGATTGGGTTGTTTATTTTTCTGGAAATGAGCTGCATGACCTGCTTGTATATTTTTGAGGTTAATTCTTTGTCAGTTGCTTCATTTGCTATTATTTTCTGCTTCTCTGAAGGCTGTCTTTTCACCTTGCTTATAGTTTCCTCCATTGTGCAAAAGCTTTTAAGTTTACTTAGGTCCCATTTGTTTGTTTTTACTTTTATCTACATTATTCTGGGAGGTGGGTCATCGAGGATCCTGCTGTGATTTATGTCAGAGAGTGTTTTTCCTATGTTTTCCTCCTATAGTTTCTGGTCTTACATTTAGATCTTTAATCCATTTTGAGTTTATTTTTGTGTTCGGTGTTAGAAAGTGTTCTAGTTTCATTGTTTTACAAGTGGTTTTCACATTTGCTGGGACCAGTTTTCTCAGCAGCAGTTGTTAAAGATATTCTGTTTTCTCCATTGCATATTCTTGCCTCCCTTTTCAAATATAAGGTGTCCATAGGTGCATGGATTTATCTCTGGGCTTTCCATTTTGTTCCATTTATCTATATTTCTATCTTTGTGCAAGTACCATACTGTCTTAATGACTGTAGCTTTGTAGTGTAGTTTGAAGTCAGGTAGGTTGATTTCTCCAGTTCCATTCTTCTTTCTCGAGATTTGGCTATTCGAGGTGATTTGTATTTTGATACAAATTGTGAACTTATTTGTTTTAGTTCTCTGAAAAATAACATTGGCAGCTTGATCAGCTTTTTTTTTTTTAATTGGAGGGAGATTGTCAAATTTTCCAACATTGCAAACCCACAATTTTCAACCGTTTTCCCTCCTTTGGCTCTGGAACCACCTTTGTGATTGTGGAACCTTCCCATCAAAGGAGTTGGAAAGGGTTTGAAAGAAAGAGAAAACTCAGTGAAATACGTATTAGTTTGTTCAGGCTACCATAGCAAAATACCATAGAGCTGGTGGCTACATAACAAAAACATATTTTCTCACAGTTGTGGAGGCTGAGAAGTGCAAGATCAAGGTGCCAGCATATTTAGTTTCTGGTGAGAACTCTCTTCCTGGCCAGTAGATAGACATCTTCCCTCTATGTCCTGATGTGACCATTCCTTGGTGCCTGTGGAGGAAAAGAGACCCCCCCCTCTCTATTTTCTTTTTTAAACTGAAATATAGTTGACATAAACATGATGTTAGTTTCAGGTGTACCACATACTGATTGGTATTTCCATGCGTTGAAAAATGATGACTGTAAGTCTAGTTACCATCTGTTCCCATATGAAGTTATTACAGTATTATTGACCATATTTCTTATGCTGTATATGACAGCCTCATGGCTTATACCTCCTAAGCTTGTTCACCTGTTTTATGCCATCCCCATCACTTGCTTATTCTCTGTATCTTTGTCTACTTTCATTTTGTCTTGGTTTTTAGATTCCACATGCAATTGAGATCATTCAGTATGTCTTTCTCTAACTTATTTCACTTAGCATAATACTCTCTAGATCCATCCATGTTGTCACCAATGGAAGAATTCATTTTCTTAATGGCTGAGTAATCTTTCTTTATATGTATATACCCCATCTTCCTGATCCATTCATCCATCAGTGGACACTTCAATTACTTTCATATCTTGGCTGTTGTAATAGTGTGGCAGTGAACATAAGGGTGCATATATCTTTTCCAATTAGGGATTTTATTTACTTTGGATAAATACCCACATGTGAAATTCCTGGATCATATGGTAGTTCTAGTTTTAATTTTTTGAGGGATCTCATACTGTTTTCCATAGTGGCTGTGCCAGTTATAACCTTAATCAACAGTACAGGAGGATTCCCTTTTCTCTACATCCACACCAGCACTTGTTGTTTGTTGTCTTTTTGATGATAGTCATTCTGACAGGTGTGAGGTGATATCTAATTGTGGTTTTGAATTGTATTTCCCTGATGATCAGTGATGTTGAGCATCTTCCCTTATGCCTGTTGGCCATCTGCATATCTTCTTTGGAAAAGTGTCCCTTCAGGTCCTCTGCCCATTTTAAAAATGGGGCTATTTTTATTTTTGATGTTGAATTGTATGAGTTCTTTTCATATTTTTGATTGACTCCGTGTTGAGTATATCATGTGCAAATCATTTACATACTCCCATTCAGTAAGGTGCCTTTTCATTTTGTTGATGTATTATTTCACTGTGAAAAAGCCTTTTAGATTGATGTAGTCCCTTTTGCTTCAGAAAAGGCAATGGCAACCCACTCCAATAGTCTTGCCTGGATAATCCTATGGGTGGAGGAGCCTGGTAGGCTGCAGTCCATGGGGTCGCTAAGAGTCGGACATGACTGAGTGACTTCACTTTCACTTTTCATTTTCATGCATTGGAGAAGGAAATGGCAACCCACTCCAGTGTTCTTGCCTGGGGTATCCCAAGGACGGGGGAGCCTGGTGGGGTCGCACAGAGTCAGACACAACTGAATGACTTAGCAGCGGCAGTAGCAGTCCCTTTTGCTTATTTTTTCTTTTGTTTCCCTTGCCTGAAAAGTCAGATCCAAAAAAAGTATTGCTAAGACTGATAGCAGAGTGTACTGCCTATATTTTCTTCTAGGAGTTTTATGGTTTCATATCTTATGTTTGTAAGTCCTTAATCTGTTTTGAGTTTGTTTCTGTATATGGTATGAGAAAGTGGTCCAGTTTGATTCTTTTGCCTGTAGCTTTCTAGTTTTCCCAATACCATTTATCGAAGAGGCTGTCTTTAGCCTGTTGTATATTCCTCCTTTGTCATAGATTAATGTACCATATAAGCATGTGTTTATTTCTGAGTTCTTTATTCTGTTTTTGTTCCAGTACCATACTGTTTTGATGACCTTAACTTTGCGATATAAATTTTTTGGAATCAGGGTGTGTGATACCTGGAGCTTTGTTCTCTCTCTTAAAACTGCTTTGACTATTGGTAGTCTGTTGTGGTTTCATACAAATTTAAAATTTTTTTTTGTTCTTATTCTTTGATCTCCCTCCCTTTTCTTATAAGGCCACTAATTTGGTCATGGAGATACCACCCTCATGACCTAGTCTTATGCTTAGTACCTCCAACAGACCCTCCAAATACCATCATCTTGGGGCTTATCATTTCAACATATTAATTTTGGAGGAACACAAATATCCAGTCCATAACAGAAGTGTTTGAAGTAAGGAGAAAAATGCAAGCAGTATGTAAGTTTACAAGTGGGTGACTTGTAAACACCTGGGGTCATGTGGTTAGCTCCTTGGTTAGGGCAGTGAAACCAATGAAAATAAATCATGGCTAAGCTCTTTCTGTGGACCTTCAGTTTTGTATGTCATGAGCTGTACTTCAAGATTACAGGTGAGTGATTATAGGGACAAGTTAGCACAGATTCATTACCACTGGTAAGAAAGTAACTTTGTGCATCACACAAGTTGGTAGGAAACTTTGCAACTTCTGTATTGACCAATATCTGATTTAGTAAATCTGTGTGGTCCTTGCCGCCTTGGGCTCTCACAGATCTTAACCATCTGACATCAAGTGTCATCAGATAACCTCTTTGTGGGCTGTGTTGCCCAACCCACGTACCTTGTAGGCTGTCCCTTACTGGGAAAAAGTAAGCTGACATTTGTGTTTTTTTTCCTATAGAACTCCTGGTTCCTTGGTTCAGTCACTTAATGTCATATTGAATTCAGAATGCAAGCTGATGAAGACTCTTTGCACCTCTTTAGGCTAAGTGAAATGACTAGATTTTTCTATAGGGGAAGACCTTAACTACCTCCTAAAAAGTCACTGGTAAGATAAGGCACAGATTGAATTTACACCAAAACCAATTCATTTAAAAACAAAACAAAACAAAACAAAACAAAAAAAACAAAAAAAACTTTGTGTTGTGGACATTATGAGAGAATAATATAATTACTTCCTACCTTTAGCAACTATTAACATTTTACCAATCTTGTTTCATTTATTTCTCTTTTACCCACTTTTCTTTTGTGGGGGACTGGTATATTTTAAAATCCTAAGTATTATATCATCTCACTCATTAGTGTTTTAGTTTACATCTTTGATAAGGACTTTGTTCCTTGAAAAATTTGCATACCTTTCTTGCTTAAAATTTTTAATAATAATTCCCTAGCATAATTCCCACATTTAATTTTTCTCACAGACGTCTTTTCACTTATGATTGGTTGCAACCAGGAATTAAGGTTCACACAGTGTGTTTGGTTGTTAGGTTTTCAAATCTATTTTGTTTTATAACACCCCCCCACTTTCTTTTTTCATGCCTTTGATGTAATGGAGGTAGCAGGTCATTTGTCAGGTAGAATGTCCACTTCTGGGGTCCTTTCTTGCTTGTGATGTTGTCTGATTTGTTCATTTATTTTCCACGTTTCCTGTAATCTGGCAGTGAGATGTGGCAGCTTGATTAGATTCAGACTTAAGAGCGAGCATTCTTGGTAGGTGTTACGGTGTATAATCTGTTGTATCACTTCACTAAAGACATGATGCCTGAATATGTCCCTCTTTGAGATACCAAGAGTGATTAGGTGGGTTCTGGTGGGGTAAGCATACCTTACTACTTTTCACCTAATGATTGTAGCATCCTCCATTATTGTAATCTAGGTCCATTTCATTAGAGGTTGCAAAATGATGATATAAATCTATGATTCCTCTTGCATTTACCAGTTGGAACTCTGTCATAAAGAATTTAGTCTCAAAAAGAAAAAAAAAATTACCCTCATGAACTACTTGGGTCTTCTAAAAAAAAAAAAAGATTGTATAGGAAGGACAGGGGAGAGGCTTGCTTTTTTCCTTTTTATCAATTTTCTGAGTTATGATTTAATACCCTAACAATCAGTGAGTTTTTTTTCCTTTTCAAGCATCAATATGATCTTAATTTATTTGTTTTGATCCATTGAAGGCAGTATTCTTTTTGATGCTCTGTTTATATTCATCTCCTGCATACTTCTTACAAGGCCCTAATAGTCACCATGCTTATTTAACTTATATGCAGAGTACATCATGAGAAATGCTGGACTGGAAGAAGCACAAGCTGGAATCAAGATTGCTGGGAGAAATATCAATAACCTCAGATATGCAGATGACACCACCCTTATGGCAGAAAGTGAAGAGGAACTCAAAAGCCTGTTGATGAAAGTGAAAGAGGAGACTGAAAAAGTTGGCTTAAAGCTCAACATTCAGAAAACAAAGATCATGGCATCTGGTCCCATCACTTCATGGCAAATAGATGGGGAAACAGTGGAAACAGTGTCAGAGTTTTTTTTTTTTTTGGGCTCCAAAATCACTGCAGATGGTGACTGCAGCCATGAAATTAAAAGATGCTTACTCCTTGGAAGGAAAGTTATGACCAACCTAGATAGCACATTTAAAAGCAGAGACATTACTTTGCCAACAAAGGTCTATCTAGTCAAGGCTATGGTTTTTCCAGTGGTCATGTATGGATGTGAGAGTTGGACTGTGAAGAAAGCTGAGTGCCGAAGAATTGATGCTTTTGCACTGTGGTGTTGGAGAAGACTCTTGAGAGTCCCTTGGACTGCAAGGAGATCCAACTAGTCCATTCTAAAGGATGTTGGTCCTGGGTATTCTTTGGAAGGAATGATGCTAAAGTTGAAACTCCAGTACTTTGGCCACCTCATGTGAAGAGTTGACTCATTGGAGAAGACTCTGATGCTGGGAGGGATTGGGGGCAGGAGGAGAAGAGGACGACAGAGAATGAGATGGCTGAATGGCATCACTGACTTGATGGACATGAGTTTGAGTGAACTCCAGGAGTTGGTGATGGACAAGGAGGCCTGGTGTGCTGCAATTCTTGGGGTTGCAGACACGACTGAGTAACTGAACTGAACTGAATAGTCTCTAATAACTTTCTTGCTTTCCAGCAAAAGTTGTTCTACATGTATGTTATTCCATTTCCTGCTCCAGACTCCAAATAAGATATTTTCCCAAGGAGTTCTGATTTTTTTTTCCTGAAAACAGTCATGTCCCCCAACTTTTGCCTCTCTTAGTGGTTGAACGTTTTTTAACCTTCTTTTTAAGCCTTTCATCTTAAGCTTTTGTTTCATTTAAAATTCTTCTCATCAGGTTGTTTCTAAGACTCATTTTCTCCCTCTAATGAAATAACTGGTAGCTATATTCCCCCTTTCTATATACTGTAAGAGTGCTGGGGCTGCCTTATTTTGGGCTTTGACTGCTGGGATATTTTTTGCAGTGTTCCCCCACTTTCTTCATCTCCTTGAAATCTGTTTCATTTATCGCAGTCAGAATGATTCACTGGTTGTGCCACTTTGACTGTTTACCCAAGTCTTCCTGTGATCCTCAGCATTTGGATCAGTCTTCCCTGCCTTGACCTCTTCCCTTTAGCCACCCTTCACTCAGGCAGGGTCTCAGTGTCTCTTCAGCCTTGAGAAACTGGTAGTTCTTTCTTTTTCATTTACAGCCTGTACCCTGATGCATGCCCATGTGATCAGGCATGTCCCAACTCTTTGTGACCACAAGGACTGTAGCCTGCCAGGCTCCTCTGTCCATGGGATTTCCCAGGTAGGGATACCAGAGTGCATATTTGCCAGTTATTTCTCCAGGGGATCATCCCAACCCAGGGATTGAATCCCGCCCTGGTGACTCCCTCTCATAGAAGAACAAGCCTGCTCATTTCCTATGTCTGAGCTGGAATGCTTCAGGCCTGGCTTGACACCCTCTTCTGCTGGAAATAGGACTTTGTTGATTGAGAAACACATTCTGCTCCAAGTTATACCAGTATGGCCAAAATATAGTCATTTTATACACATATCTCATATGCAAAGCACATAGTTTGTTCCTTGTATTTACATTAATATCAGTGCTAACACTTCATAGCGCTTAATCATGTGCCTTTCAAATTCTGGTATAAACTTCTTCTCACTACAAGCTTCTGTGTTAGTTGCTATTGTTTGCTTTCTACAGATGAGGAAGGGGCTTCCCAGGTGGTGGTACAGTGCATGCAATACAGGAGACGTGGGTTCAATACCTGCATCGGGAAGATTCTCCTGGAGGGGGACATGGCAACCCACTGCTGTATTCTTACCTGGAAAATCCCATGAACAGAGGAGTCTGATGGACTACAGTCCATGGGGTCGAAAAGAGTCAGACACAACTGAACACACATGTGCACGTGTGCCTGTACGCATGCACACACACACGTACACTCACAGATGAGGAAACTGAAACCTAGAGGTAACTTGCCCAAGGTCACTGGGTGGGTGGGAGGAGGGAGGTTTGAATCCCGCCAGTCTGGTTCCATAGTCTATGTTCTGAATTGACTCTCAAATGTACTGAGGACCAAGGGTCTATTTTTTTTTTCCTAAATGTCGATCATTGTTGTTGTTCAGTCACTCAGTCATGTCCAAATCTTTGTGACCCTATGGACTGCAGCATGGCAGGCTTTCTTGTCCTTCGCCATCCCCCTGAGTTTGCTCAAACTCATGTCCATTGAGTTCGTGATTCCATCCAATAATCTCATCCTCTGTTGTCCCCTTCTCCTGACTTCAGTGTTTCCCAGCATCAGGGTCTTTTCCAATGAATGCCCATAGCCTTTATAGTACCTACTGGCATGACCTTACCCATCTCGAGAGTGGTCAGTACATGCTATTGATAATGCCACACATTAACTTTTCCTTCATTGGAGCACACAGGGGTTTGTGATCCTCCTTCTGGGACTGAGGTGGAGAGGTTGGGATCTAGGTGGGAGGGGAAATGCTATGGTTATAGGTGTGCATGATAAATAATAGTTACTAAGATTAAAGGTTGCATTCAGTGTGTCCTAAGCAAAAAACACCCAGGCCCATCTTCATCAGCCCAAAAAGTTTGTGAATTTATCCTCCATACCCTTTTCTTATCTGCTTATCTGCCTGTCAGAAGATAAAGGTCATTAAGGGATCCATGCCTCTTCCAAGAAAGTTGACTCAGATCAGATATGACAGCACATGTTGGTCTTGTTTAAGAAACACTGACTTCAGGCCAGGTTGAACTATGATTTGCAGAGCCACTACTCTCTACCTGTCATGTTATTCTCTGAGCTCTTGAAGCCTCATTTTCTTCCACTGTTGTGAGATACACTGTGGGTCAGGTTTTTCTGAGAATAGAGACAATGTCTGGGAAACTTTGGGCACCTTACCGCTTGAATGTTTCCTTCCCCAGCTGGATGCTTATTCTAAGCAAATGGACTTTCATAGACATATTTATGGAAATCTAGGCATAAAAAATTTTGCTCTTGTATGCAGTGTCAGTTTCCAAGATTTAAAAAATCATGGTGTTCTAACATAGAATGAATATTTTAGGTAGTGTCTAAATACTGGGTACTGTAACAAAACAGTCTGAGTTTCACACGTGCACTGTCTTAGATGGACTTGGCAGTAATTGGTAACTTGTGAAACTAAAAATAGATGGAAAGGTGGGAGAAAAGTCACTGGGGATAACTGAGTGCTTGTGACTTATTTATTTTGCCTCAGTGTTGCATTTGTCGGCAAAATAATGTCTCTGCTTTTTAATATGCTGTCTAGGTTGGTCATAACTTTTCTTCAAAGGAGTCTTAATTTCATGGTTGCAGTCACCATCTGCAACCATCTGTGACACGACTGAGCGACTGAACTGAACTGAACTGACTGAAAATAGTTTCTCACTGTTTCCATTGTTTCCCCATCTATTTGCCATAAAGAGATGGGATTGGATGCATGATCTTTGTTTTTTGAATGTTGAGTTTTATGCTAATTTTTTCACTCTCTTTCACTTTCGTCATATGCAACTGATATGATGTCATGTGCAATTGAAGTGTTGTCATATATAGTAGATGTTTTGTCATTAATAGAGTGGGTGTGATGTCTTACATACAGTGGGTATGATAACACTGATATGGTAGCTGTGATGTCACATATATAATGGGTGTGATGTCATATACAGTGGATGTGATGTTGTATATATTGGGTGTGATGTCATGGATACAGTGGATGTAATGTCATGAATACAGTGGTGTGATGTCATAAACAGTGGATGTGATTTCTTATGTAGTGCATAAGATTTCATACATATGTGGCTTTGCTGTGATACATAGAGTGGGTGTGATATCATTGATACAGGGGATGTGATGACACAGATACAGTAGATGAGATGTCAGATATAGTGGGTGTGATGTCAGATACAGTGGTTGTGTTGTTATTCACATAGTGGGTGTGATGTCATATATGGTGGATATGATGTCAAAATATTGCAGGTGTGATGCCATAGATACAGTGGCTATGATGTCAAATGTATAGTCAATGTGTGGTCATATACAGTGGATGTGATATCATATATATTGGGTGTGATGTCATATGTAAAGGATGGGATGCCATGAATACAGTGAATGTGATGTCATAAACACTGTTGTTTGATGTCATAAAGAGTGGATGTGATGTCATGTATTGTGCATATGATGTCCTACATATAGTGTGTCTGATGTCATACATACAGTTGAGTGAGATATCATTGATACACTTGGTGTGATGAAATAGATACCATGGCCGTGATGTCACATGTATGGTAGATGTGATGTCATATACAGTGGATATGATGTCATATATAGTTGGTGTGATGTCATGAATACAATGGATGTTTCGTCACATGTATAGTGGATGTGATCTCATATACAATGGATGGGATGTCATATATGGTGGGTGTGATGTCATATACAATGGATGTGATGTCACATATAGTGGATGATTTGTCATTAACACAGTGGGTGTGATGTCATAGATACAGAGGATGTGATGACACTGGTACAGTGACTGTGATGTCACATGTATACTGGATGAGATGCCATATACAGTGGATGCAATATCATATATCACCACATATATGTGTGTTTGATGTCATGAATACAGTGGAGGTGTTTCATAAAAACTGTGGTTTGATGTCATAAAGAATGGATGTGATGCCATGTATAGTGCATATGATGTCATCATTCGCTGATTGTGATGTCATACATAGAGTGGGCATGATGTCATCAATACAGTGGGTGTGATGACACAGATATAGTGGATGTGATGTCAGATATAATGGGTATGATGTCAGATATAGTAGTTGTATTGTCATACACGTCACGGCTTTATGTTGTTACCCTGCTTATTTAATTTATACGCAGAATACATCATGAGAAACGCTGGGCTGGATGAAACACAAGCTGGAATCATCAATGCAAGGAGAAATATCAGTAACCTCAGATATTCAGATGACACCACCCTTATGGCAGAGAGTAAAGAATAACTAAAGATACTCTTGATGAAAATGAAATAAGAGAGTGAAAAATCTGGCTTATAGCTCAACATTCAGAAAACAAAGATCATGGCATCTGGTCCCATCACTTCATGGCAAATAGATGGGGAACAGTGGAAACAGTGGCTGACTTTATTTTCTGGGGCTCCAAAATCACTGCAGATGGTGACTGCAGCCATGCAATGAAAAGACATTTACTCCTTGGAAGGAAAGTTATGACCAACCTAGACAGCATATTGAAAAGCAGAGATATTACTTTGCCAACAAAGGTCTGTCTAGTCAGGGCTATGATTTTTCCATTGGTCATGTGTGGATATGATAGTTGAACTGTAAAGAAAGCTGAGTGCTGAAGAATTGATGCTTTTGAACTGTGTTGTTGGAGAAGAGTCTTAAGAGTCCCTTGGACTGCATGGAGATCCAACCAGTCCATCCTAAAGGAGATCAGTGCTGGGTGTTCATTGGAAAGACTGATATTGAAGCTGAAACTCCAATACTTTGACCACCTGATGTGAAGACCTGACTCATTTGAAGAGAATGTGATCCTGGGAAAGATTGAGGGAAGGAGGAGAAGGGGATGGCAGAGGATGAGATGGTTGGATGGCATGAGGTTGGGTGATCTCTGGGAGTTGGTGATAGACAGGGAGGCCTGGTGTGCTGCAGTCCATGGGGTCGCAAAGAGTTGGATACGACTGAGTGACTGATCTGAACTGCTCCTTGGAAGAAAAGCTATGACCACTCTAGACAGCATGTTAAAAAAGAAAAGTGAAAGTGAAGTCACTCAAAAAGGAAGAGATATTACTTTGCTGACAAAGGTCTGTATAGTCAAAGCTCTAGTTCTTCCAGTAGTCACATATGGATGTGACAGTTGGGACCATAAGGAAGTCTGAACGCTGAAGAGTTGAAGTTATTAAACTGTAGTGCTGGAGAAGACTCTTGAGAGTCCTTTGGACAGCAAGGAAATCAAACCATTCAATCCTAAAGGAGATCAACCCTGAATATTCACTGCAAGGACTGGTGCTGAAGCTCCTATACTTTGGCCACCTGATGCAAAGAGTTGAATGAAAGGAGAAGACCCTGATGCAGGGAAAGTGGGAGGGCAAGAGAAGAGGACAACAGAAGATGAGATGGTTGGATGGTATCACAGGATTCAAGGGACATTGAGTTTGAGCAAATTCAGGGAGATAGTGAAGGACAGGGAATCCTGGTGTACTGCATTTCATGGGGTCCTGCAGAGTCATAGACATGGCTTAGTGACTGAATAGCAACAACTCCACCAAAGAGATCCTAGTCTAATCTGTAATTATCCTGAAAGGTAAATTGGGTTCACATGATGGAGAGTCCCTTGGATCACAGGCCATGAACCTAGCTTAGTACTCAGGACTGCTACATAGGATAAAATAACAAAGAAAAGAAAACGATAATTTAAAAACTGGCCCTGAAAACAAACTTAATGTAAGGAAAAAATATGAAGATCAAGGACCAGATTATCTTTAGCCACACATCATGTTTCAAATAATTAATAAAAATATTTGTGTTTGTGTGTGAGCGTGTGTGTGTGTATGTGTTTAGTGGCTTGCACTATGCAAGACTAACTACATGGCTTTGTTATGAAGTGCTGGAAATTACTGAAACAAATGGACAAATGTGAATGAAGGTTATACACTTGCACAACAACAGAGAATAGAATTTTCAATTAAGAGAATAGTATACATGTAAATTGAACAATATGTTACTTTCAATTCATTTCAACATCCACATATGGCTAGTGGCTATCCCAAAACACAGGTTTGCCCAGTAGCTCACCCATGAACAATCCACTTGCAAATGCAAGAGACAAAGGAGACACACGTTTGACTTCTGGGCCAGGATGATCCCGTGGAGAAGCAAATGACAACACACTCCAGTATTCTTGCTTGGAGAATCCCACGAACACAGAAGCCAGGTGGGCTATAGTCCATGAGATCGAAAAGCAGTCAGACATGACTAAGTGCAAGCAACAGTGTTAGAAAAGAGCACTTATTTCTTGTGACCATGCTACCGGAGTTACATAAGAGAAAGGCTTCACTCTTAGGAGATGAAATATTTAGAGCTAAAGTCCATAACTGTATGTAACTAGACCTGCCTATAAGAAAGTTTAAAACATTAGGAGGAAAATGTTCATGTACAGAAAGTACAAGAAAAAAACATTAAAGATTACTGAGTCTAAGTAAAAATAAAGAAGAAATATGGGAGTTGTACTCATATTTCAACTCGTCTGTGCTATTAATTAAAGGGAAAAAAAAAGTAAGTGCTTCAGTCAATTATTTTACTCTTATTTTAGTCGGCACTTACTTAAATGAAAGATAGTCAATTATTCTGTTACTTTATTAAATATGATCACGTGCTAGTGACATTGGAGCACTAAGGGTCTGAGGTCTTGGCATTTATTTATCATAGTCTACTGAAAAATATTACAATAGTAGGGAATTTTCAATGTTGGCAGCCAGGATTACTCTGCTCTAAACCCTAAAATTCACTGTCATTTATACCATGATTTTCCACAGAATAAAAACAAGACACTTTGTTTAGAGAAATGCCACATTAAGCCTCCATGAGAAATAGTGTAAAATGAATTATTTAATACAGAAATTCTGGAGAAATGAAAGGCAATGTAAATGGGGAAAAACTGGAGTTACAATGGGCTTCTGTTGTGGCTCAGTGGTAGGAAATCGACCTGCCAACACAGCAGAAACCGGTTTGATCCCTGGTCCAGGGTGAACCCACATGCCTCAGAATGACTGAGTCCCTGTGCCACAGCTATTGAGCCTGTGCTCTACAGCCTGGAAGCTGCAACTGTTGAGCCCACGTGCTGCAACTACTGAAGCCTGGTCTCCTTAGAGCCTCTGCTCCACAAGTGGAGAGAACACCCCAACGAGAATCCCGTGCACTGCAACTACAGAGCAGCCCCCGCTCCCCACAACTAGAGAAAAGCCCATGCACAGTAATGAAGGCCCAGCACAGCCGAAAAACACATAAGCAAATAAAATCATTTAGATAAAAAAAGGAGATACGAGACAACTCCTCAGGATTTTGACTAAGGGATGTTTCAGATTAAACTCTGAAATTTACATTATTATAAAAGGTATAAATAAGTAAAGAATTCTTAGCTTGTCCATTCTCTTTAAAGACTAAGTATCTTTTTTCATATTCATTCTCCTTCTTAACCTTGTGCCTGTTTCTGCCTCCTTTACCTAAGTGATTAAAAAGTGAATGAAAATTGAAGTCTAATCATCTGTATAATAGTTTACTAACTCAACTATCAAACAAATTAACAGAAGCTTTTAAAATTTAGGAAAACACAGGGAAACAGATGATAATTTAAATAGCAGTAAAATATTAACAGACCTCAAAAGAGATTTACAATTTAACCTACTTTGCTTACTGATTAGCCACTTACAAATTGTCAATGGCTTTCTTCTAAATCCCATAGCAGATAAATATATTATCAACCACATAACCCATTACCAGAGATAATCGTTAGCATTTTTTATTATCCATGCTTTCCAATTAAACCTGGATTCTATACATTCTCTTCCCCAATTTATTTTCAAATTAATAAACCAAGACTAGTCCATATATTTGTAAAGGAATGAAAACTGAAAAATCATATGTAGAAATGTCTTCAGATTGGCATGAGTAGTAGCAGCTAGTTTAAAAGTCCCACAGAAGGAAGAGGGGAGTTACCCAAGGCTGGAGTGAAGCCTAGGAAGATAACATTAACAAAAATGTATTGAACATCTATTAAGCACCAAGTTATAGTGACTCAGCATTCATAAAGTAAGTACTATTCTCTTTAGAATACACAATCTAATGTGTGCATCTGAAACCTCATTCCTAGAAACAGAGGAGAAAACAAGGAATGTATGGAAATGAACAGTTATTTGTAAGCTAAAAGTGAATTAACTAGATTAGAAAAAAACAAGTAGAAGCGGTTTATAATTTACCTAACACATTATGAAAAGCATGTTCCTAGAGTTTCCCTGAATATTTAGCAGCAAAACATTTGCATGCTAGAGAAAGGCCTTGCCAGTTGGTTTGGGGACTCTAGAGAGCACTGAACTCAAAGAAATGTGAGTGAATATGGCAAAAGTTACGTAAGCTTTGAGAGCTAAAATAGAGAGCCATTTGCATAGAATGAATAATGAAGAGAGATTTGTTGTGGAATGTGAAATGTGGTGCTATTGTGAAGGAGGTATTCTCACTCCTTGCAGTTACAGTTTTCTAGGAGGCAGGCATTACAAGGACATTAAACATGACAGAAGAACTCAGATCTGTAAAAAGGAGAATTCAAGGAATGACTGTCCCAGTGCTCTGCTTCAGTTAGCTTAGAAGTACCATTTTGGAAGTTACAAGTAAAGTTATTGCCAAATCTGATTATTTGTGAACTGTCTCCCTCAGAATAAAGATAAGTAAACATGCATAGTGCCAGCATCTATTTTATGAGAAAATGCTGAACACGTTGGTATATGCATACCTTCTAAAGAGGGTTAAAGTTTGTGACAGGTACAGGAAAGTAAACCAGCAGACATGAACCTAAACAAGCAACAAGGAATTATCTTCGTGTTTGCAAAGAAGCAGTATTTTCACCAGTAGTGAACTGTTTACAAAGTAAAGTATGGACAAATATTTAATGGTCTCAAAAGAAAGAATCAGTGTGTCATAAAGAACTGCTAAGGGAGAGTCCTGGGAAGGGATGAAGGCCAGAAAGGCGTGAAGGAAATTACATGGCTCAAAATAGCCTGGAGTTAAAACTCCCCTCCGGGTCGCTGCACCATTCTATGCAAAACAAAGAACTCTCTCACCAGAAGGGAAAAAAAAAAAAAGGACATTAATGTTGATTATGCTCAGTTCCCAGCTGGTCCAGCCTCTGGCCAATGTCCAGAATTCCTTGCCCAAGCCGTTTAAGAGATAACTACTCTGAACAACCTTGAAGAAGAACAAGCCCCCTTAAGACAGTAGCTTTCCACATATATGCCTATATATACTTACACTTCTCTTGGGTTAGTGAAGCAGCTCACTAATCTGACTTTTGCCCCTTCTCGCCTCATTAAAGGTGATCTGTTCCTGTAAAGTGCCAGTCTCATTCTTTTTTCTGAACCTCGCCTTCTCTAACTCCCTTACCCTACAAGGGGAAGCCTCTTCTGCCCACAAGTAGCCTTCTGCTCAGTTTACTAACATGCCTGCAGTTAAACTGCCATGAATCCAAAGTAAATCATACTTTCCATGTAAAGATGGCAAAAACGGAGAGGAAATTATACTGCTATGTGAACAAAGTGGGAGGAAGCAAGAGCATCTTCCTAGCTCATATGTGGACTGTGCAGTCCCGCTCAAGGACATCAGCCAACTAGAAGAAGGAAGAATTAGCACTGGCAGCAGCTGAGCAAGCCATGGTTCCAGGAAACTGAGTCATTATCTTTATTCTTGGGCATAGTTGTAATGGCAGGCTCACTGTTTCCAAGCACCTTACAGTGCTGCTGCCACTGCCAGGTAATCCTCCTAGGCTTCCAAAGAACTAAGTTACACACTCTGAATTGAGAACGCTGGAGAGATCGGCATGTGGCCACACTTAGCAGCAGCAAAATGTTACCCAGCTGGTGTCACAGGGTTAACATCACTTTCCTCGCCTCTGACACTACTGGCCTATCCCCCAAGCACAGTCTCTTCTGCCCTATGGAGCACATGTAGTCCAAACCAACTGACTTCCTGGTTGAAGGGGGAAAAAAAGACTAGGAAAGGCAAACAAAGGAATAAATGTGGAAAAATTATAATACGTTTAAAGTTTTTAAATTAAAAGTATAAGAGTCGGTCCTAAGATGGCAGAGGAATCGGATGGGGAGACCACTTTCTCCCCCATAAATTCATCAAAATAACATTTGAACGCTGACCAATTCCACAAAATAACTTCTGAATGCTGGTAGAGGACACCAAGCACCCAGAAAGGCAGCCCACTGTCTTCGAAAGGAGGTAAGACAAAATATAAAAGATAAAAAGAGAGACAAAAGAGTTAGGGATGGAGATCCTTCCTGGGGAGGAAGTCATACAAGAGGAGAAGTTTCCAAATACCAGGAAACCCTCTCAGGGACGGGTCTGTGGGGAGTTTTGGAATCTCAGAGGACAACATAACCGGGAGGAAAAATAAATAAATAAATAAAATAAATAAATAAAACCCACAGATTGGCACCGCACATATGGAGAGTGCACTCGCCAGGCACCTGGTCTCCTGAGCTGCTCAGACCTGGAAAGGGCACAAAACGAAGGCCCAACCAAGTCTACACCTTTGTGGAGTACCTGAAAACCTGAACCTGAGCGGCTTAGACCTGGAAAGTGCATGCAACCCAGGGCCCGCTTTAGACAGTTCCCCTGCACAGCAACCTGGAGCCTGAGCGGTGTAGATTGGGAAAGCACATACACTGTGATCAGGGGCAAATCCACTGTGGCCACGACACTGCAAGCACTCCCCCCACACACACCAGTGATATTTGTTTGCAGTGTTCCTCCCTCCCCACGGCATGACTGAACAAGTGAGCCTAAATAAGTGACCACTTTTGCCCCCTGTGTCAGGGCAGAAATTAGACATTGAAGAGACTTGCAAACAGAAGAAGCCAAAATAAACAGAGGGAACTGCTTTTGAAATGACAGGTGCAACAGATTAAAACCCTGTAGTTAGCACCAACTACACTGGAAGGGACCTATAGCTCTTGAGAAGTATAAGTTGGAACAAGGAACTATCTGAAACTGAACTGACCCGACACTGCCCACAACAGCTCCAGAGAAATTCCTACAAATATTTTTATTGTTAAATTTTTTATTTTTTTATTTTAAAGTCCTCTATTACTCCTTTAATTTTCATTTTTATAACCTACTATTACCTTGCAAAAAAAGACCCTATTTTTAAAGCAAACTTCATATATACTTTTTAGAATTTTTGTGATTTTTGTTTAAATATTTTTGAGAGTCTAACCTCTACTCTAGATTTTTAATCTTTGCTTTTTGGTATTTCTTATCAATTTTGTACCTTTAATAATCCAACCTTCATTACCCGTTTTTACTTAGGAATGTGATTACTGGCTTGATTGCCCTTTCCCCCTTTTGATTCTCCTTTTTCTCCCCTAGATCACCTCTATCTCCTCCCTCCCCCTTCTCTTCTCTACCCTACTCTGTGAATCTCTTTGGGTATCCTGGACTGTGGAGAACATTTAGGGAACTGATTACTGGCTAGATCTGTCTCTTTCCTTTTGACCTCTCCCCCCTGCTTCTCCTCCTGGTCACCTCTATCTCCTTCCTCCCACTTCTCTTCTCTATGTAACTCTGTGAACCACTCTAGGTGTTCCAGGCTGTGGAGAGCACATAGGGATTTGATTACTGGCTAGATTGCTCTCTCCCCTTTTGATTCCCCCTCAAAGAATGCTCAAACTACCACAAAATTGCACTCATCTCACATGCTAGTAAAGTAATGCTCAAAATTCTCCAAGCCAGGCTTCAGCAATATGTGAACCGTGAACTTCCAGATGTTCAGGCTGGTTGTAGAAAAGGAAGAGGAACCAGAGATCAAATTGCCAACATCCGCTGGATCATGGAAAAAGCAAGAGAGTTCTAGAAAAACATCTATTTCTGCTTTATTGACTATGCCAAAGCCTTTGACTGTGTGGATCACAATAAACTGTGGAAAATTCTGAAAGAGATGGGAATACCAGACCACCTAACCTGCCTCTTGAGAAACCTATATGCAAGTCAGGAATCAACAGTTAGAACTGGACATGGAACAACAGACTGGTTCCAAATAGGAAAAGAAGTACGTCAAGGCTGTATACTGTCACCCTGCTTATTTAACTTATATGCAGAGTACATCATGAGAAACGCTGGACTAGAAGAAACACAAGCTGGAATCAAGATTGCTGGGAGAAATGTCAATAATCTCAGATATGCGGATAACACCACCCTTATGGCAGAAAGTTAAGAGGAACTGTAGAGCCTCTTCAAGAAAGTGAAAGAGGAGAGAGAAATTTGGCTTAAAGCTCAACATTCAGAAAACGAAGATCATGGCATCTGGTCCCATCACTTCATGGCAAATAGATGGGTAAACAGTGGCAACAGTGTCAGACTTTATTTTTGGGGGCTCCAAAATCACTGCAGATGGTGATTGCAGCCATGAAATTAAAAGATGCTTACTCCTTGGAAGGAATGTTATGACCAACCTAGATAGCATATTCAAAAGCAGAGACATTACTTTGCCAACAAAGTTCCATCTAATCAAGGCTATGGTTTTTCTAGTGGTCATGTATGGATGTGAGAGTTGCTGAAGAATTGATGCTTTTGAACTGTGGTGTTGGAGAGGACTCTTGAGAGTCCCTTGGACTGCAAGGAGATCCAACCAGTTCATTCTTAAGGAGATCAGCCCTGGGTGTTCATTGGAAGGACCGGTGCTAAAGCTGAAACTCCAATACTTTGGCCATCTCATGTGAAGAGTTGACTCATTGGAAAAGACTCTGATGCTGGGAGGGATTGGGGGCAGGAGGAGAAGGGGACGCCAGAGGATGAGATGCCTGGATGGCATCACTGACTCAATGGACATGAGTCTGGGTGAACTCTGGGAATTGATGATGGACAGGGAGGCCTGGGGTGCTGCATTTCATGGGATCACAAAGAGTCAGACACGAATGAGCAACTGAACTGAACTGAACTTCTCTTCCTGGTCACTTCTATCTCCCTCCTCCCTCTTCTCCATGTAACTCAATGAACCTTTCTGGGTGTCCTTCATGGTGGAGAACCTTTTATCCATTACTCTAGATGTTTTATCATTGGTGCTGCATGGATGAAGAAGTCTTGAGGCTACTATAAGAATAAGACTGAAACCAAAACCTGAGAACACCAGAGAACTCCTGACTCCAGGGAACATTAATCAGTACAAACTCATCCAAAAGCCTCCATACCTACCCTGAAATCAAGCTTCACCCAAGAGCCAACAAGTTCCAGAGCAAGACAAACCATGCAGATTCTCCAGCAATGCGGGATCATAGCCCTGAGTTTTAATATACAGGCTTCCCAAAGTCACACCAAACCCATAGACATCTCAAAACTCACTACTGGACACTTCATTGCACTCCAGAGAGAGGCAATCCAGCTCCACCCACCAGAACACCGATGCAAGCTCCCCTAACCAGGAAACTTTGACAATCCACTCATCCAACCCCACCTACAGGGAGGAACCTCCACAATAAAGAAGACCCACAAACTGCCAGAATACAGGTGGCCAGGGTAACCATGAGGGTCAATAACCACATTCAAGCAAAGCTGACTAAGAAAACTTCTCAAAAAGCTCCCACCTCAGAGAATCTTAAGAAAATTAGAGGCTCAAAGTTCTGTAGCCAATGTTCCAAGAGCTGAATCAGAACAAACCCGAAGAGGCCCCAGAGATCATGGAGTCCCCTGCCATTCCAGCTGGACAGATGGGCAGCCAGTGACTTCAGAACACAGCTAGAGACCTCAAAATTCTTCGGGGGTCTCACCACTGAGAAATGGCCAACAGTACAGACATTGAATCTTCTACCAACAGAATACATTAATAATGAAAATTAAATGAAATCAGCCTGATGAGAAATGAGCTCTCTGATGAGAAGTCTGTTGAGCTCTCAGATAGTGTGGAGCAGAAAGGGCAGGGAAGGGATAAGTGTGTGAAGAGGGAGGGAGATGGGTCCTGTGGAGTTGGAGATGGGACTAGAAGGTCCAGTTAGCCAGAAACTATCGGGCGGAACTGTGTCCAGACAGCTCCAAAGATACACTTCCCATGGAAGAAGAGGAAGAGGACATGGTGTTTCTGTGTGTGAGTGCAGAGGTGGAAAGTTAGGTGGGGAGCCATGTCATGTGTGAGGTGGCAGTGCCATTTGCTAAAAAGGCATCAAAGTAGTTGCTCCTAGGGCACCTACCTCATAGTAGTGTTTATTACACCTCAAGATATGATGGCAGCAACTAACAGCCTCAAAAACTCAAAATTGCTTACTAAAAGGTAGTCCATAGGAATGAAATAATGGTGGCTTTTAGCATGGAGAGTTTTCAAAAATCTAGGAATGAAACAACACATGACCTAACACTTTCATTATTGGAGATATATAAACACACACACACACAACATTAAATAAAAAGACACAGGTATCCCTATGTCCCTTGAAGCACACCATTCACTAAGACATGGAAGCAACCTAAATGTCCATTAGATAATAGGCAGATAAATGGATAAAGATGTAGTATATATGTACTATGGGAGACTCGTTGTTCAGTCACTAAGTCATTTCCCACTCTTGGTGACCCAATGACTCTACTCCCCTCCTGGCTCCTCTGCCCATGGAATTTTCCAGGCAAGAATACTCCAGTGGGTTGCCATTTTATTTTCCAAAGGATCTTCCTTACTTAGATTTTGAACCCACATCTCCTTGACAGGCAGATTCTTTGCCACTAAGCCACCAAGGAAGACTTATCTAATGTTACTCAGCCATAAAAAGAATGAAATAATGCCTTTTGCAGCAACATGAAAGGTAAAATACTAAGTAAAATAAGAAAGACAAATACTGTATGATATTGCTTACAGAATCTTAAAATACTACAAAGTAGAGAATATAACAAAAATAGAAGTTCACAGATATAGAGAACATCTACTGGATACCAGCAGATGGGGGGAGGGGAAGGGGCAATACAGAGGTGGTGGAGAGGAAGGCACAGTGTTAAATGTAAGATGAACTCAAGGATCTATTGTACAACATGGGGAATATTGCTAGTATTTTGTAATAACTATAAATGGAAAGAAAACTTTATCAATTGTTACAATAAGGAAGAAAAGGAAAGAAAAGGGAGAGGTAGGAGGGAAGAAAGGAAGGAAAATAATGACAGTTTTTGGAGGTCACAAAGGCAATATTGATTAGGCCCTTTTTAGCTAAGGACTTTCGAATGGAGCAGTGGCCTTCCACAGGCGGGTCAGGGGGAGTGGCCCACATCCAGTGCTGGCAATACTGGGGGGCATTGCCCACGAGGAGTTTTATTACAAGAATAAAATCAAGTAAAAGCTGGTTTTGTTTTTATTATGCTGTCCATACTCCAGTATTCCAAAATAATGTCAGTAATTAAATATATTTTGTCAGAAAGCATTTAACAGGAGGCTTCCCGTGTGCTGTTTTGGATCTGTCGTGAATCCTCTGTTCCTTCAGGAATTAAGTAGAGTGGCAAACCGCTCCCAGGGCTGAGGAATGCATGCATTTCCTTCATTAGTTTTTCCATACAGTGATAAGTAACTATTTACAACCCTCTTCCTTTTTATGAACTATATGGTAAAAGTGATTATTTACAACCCTCTCTCTTTGATATGGGTTGCCTTATGTTTCCTTGATAATTTGTAAGTCTGGACTTTGGATCTTTATCTTTGCTGAAAATAGCTACCTTGTAAGACTGTATATATACCCACACTATGTTGAATAAAACACCTTTGCTCCATCAGAGCTTGGGTCCCTGTATCTGTCTGTCTTTCTCTCTGTCTCTCTCTGGCTAATTCTCTGGAGCATAGAAACCTGTCGTGCTCACTCCTGCCAGGGCTTGTAAGACCCTCTTGAGAAGGCGGACTGTGCCTTCACCCCCTCGAGAGGGTGCCCGGTGCCTTCGTAGGCGAGGCAAGCCCTGTGTCAAGGACTTTATTTGTTTTCGTGTAAACTAGGGAATATCAGCCTCTCTCTCTCTTTTACTTTCTTATCATTGACTCCAGATCACCAGGTTCCAGTCCATTAAAGGACCTTGCAACAAGTGGCGCCAGAACAGGGGCCTGGTACATGTGGCAGATTTGGACGGAGTGACTCCAAGGACCTATTGAGGTTGGTAAGTACTAAGACATGGGTCAAACGGCTGAAAAGCCCCATTGCTTTTCTACTTTACTTCATCACTTATTTAATGTTTAGGGACTTTCAGTTTCGTGCCAGTGAATAGAGGCTTGCCTTCAGACAATGGCTGAATGTAACCCTTGGTTCCCTGATGAAGGTAGTTTTGATTTAAAAATTTGGCGCCGAGTCAAAGAGAATGTTGAATGAGCCTCCATACAGGGAAAAAACATTCTGATAGATTTCTGGCCCCTATGGGCTCTCATTAAAGCTGTGATTCTGCCATTTCAAGGTAATTCTAGCCCTCCTGATATTCGGCAACAGGCAGAACACTTATTGTGTGAATATGAATTAGATGATGAAACCTTATAAAAGGCCCAATTAGAACAACATAAAATATTTCAGAATTTTCGTACAAGCCCTGCCCTGGTTGCTCCAAGCACTCCTCCCCTGCCAGCGAGCACAAATCCCAAAGTCTATCCTTTGCTAGAACCTAATGATTCTGGAAACAACTCCCCTAAGACAACTTTTAACATTAAAACCGACAACACCTTTCTGAATAACAATAATAAGTGTTTATCACATACTCCAATTGTAAGAATTTGCTACCTACTCACTCTCCACGACAGAGGCTCTCTGAATTGCTGGCTTTGCAATTACAGGTCACTGAAGCTGATGGTTTCTCTGCCTTTCCAGTTTTTAGAAATCCTGATGCTCAAGGGCACATAATACCTCAATATGAGGGTATTAACTTTTTTCACATGCAACAAATTTAAAAAGCTATAACTATGTATGGCCCACATTGACATTTTACTAAAGCACTTGTAAATTATATAACATCCTCTATTGGAAGTTTTATTCCCCATGATTGGTGAGCTTTAATAAAAGCTTTCCTTAAACCAAGAGAATATCCTCAGTGGATAATGTGGTTTCATGATATAGCCAGAGATCATGCTAACAGAAATGCTCGAGCTTGCGCTCCCCAAAATCAAATTACTTTTGAGATGCTAACTGGTACAGGACAATTTGACATTACAGAAGCTCAAATACAGCGCCCTCCTTTGTTACATGAACAGTTAAAAACAGTGGCCCTTGAAGCTTGGGATCGAATTACTCCTTAAGGGAAGCCTACAGGTAGCTACAGTAAAATATTGTAGGGACCTAATGAAATGTATGCTGATATTTTAGCTAGATTAGAAACTGCTATTTCCCATACTGTAAGCCAAAAGACAACTAGAGAAATTACTTGCTTATGAAAATGCAAATCAGGAATGTCAAAATGCTATAGCTCCAATTTGTGAGACAGGGACTATTACTGATTATTTGAAGGCTTGTCACAATCTAGGATCAGAAACTCAAAAGATGCAAATGCTAGCTGAAACAATGGTTGCTGCCTTAAGAAAGGGAAATGGATGCTTTACATGTGGAGATAAGAATCATTTAAAAAGGGACTTGCTTAAGAAAGCTAATAAAAAACCTCCAAAAATCTGCCCTCGCTGCCATAGAGGAATGCATTGGGCCAAAGACTGTAAATCTAGATTTGACATTGAAGGGAAACCTATTCTGGGAAACTCCAAGCAGGGGACCCCCCAGGTCCCCTTTAACAAAAACCAGGGGAAAATTCCATCTTCTCCCTCAAACCCTCAACATCCAGCAGTGCTGCTGTCAATATACAGCCCTAAATGACTTTCTCCTTTACCCTCAAGCAGTCCCCTCTAGAATACCTACCAGACTTTTTGGACCCCTGGCCCCACAAACCTTCAGTCTTTTACTTGGCTGATCCAGTTTGACTTCTAAAGGAATTACTGTTCACCCTGGAGTAATTGATTCAGATTATAAAGGAGAAATTAAAATTGTGATGTCATGTCAGATTTTATGGTAATTCAAAAAGGGGGGTTAAAATTGCTCAATTACTTCTTTTACCTTACATTTCTATTAACTCCTCTAATGATGTACGGACAGGCGGATTCGACAGTACAGATCAAAAACAGTCCTTTTGGACATCATTAGTATCTGAATTTGCCTAACCGACTATAAATATCAAAATTAATGGTTAAAGATTTTCTGGGCTCCTCGACACTGCATCTGATATTACTATTATTTCCAAACATTTATGGCCCAAATCCTAGCCTGTACAAAAGATTTCTTGCCAAATTGCAGGGATTTCTCAAACCAAAGTACAAGAGGTTTATCAGAGTACTCAAATGTATCCATGTGAGGGACCAGAAGGCCAACCTGCAACATTAAGACCTTATGTGATAGATGCACCCCTTAATCTAAAAGGAACGGACTTACTTATGCAATGGCAAACTCAGATATATATTCCACATTTTTCCTAGGGGCCACTGCTCATTTAACTAACCATACAATTATTAAAATAACTTGAAAGAATGACGAGCCTATTTGGACAGAGCCAGTGGCCCCTAATGAAAGAGAAATTACAGGTGGCTAAGGAACTTAAAGATACACAACTAGAATTAAAGCATATTGAGGAATCCTGTTCTCCTTGGGAATCTATTTTTGTTATAAAAAAGAAATCTAACAATGGCATCTCCTAACAGAACTTAAAAAAGTTAATGCATCTATGAAACCTATGGGTGCATTACAACCAGGTATCCCATCACCTACCACTGTTCCTCAAAATTGGCATATTATTATTCTTGATTTACAAGATTTCTTTTTTTAAAATATATCTTTTTTTTTAATTTGTTTTTTTTTTTAAATTTTATTTATTTTTTTATTTTTTAAATTTTAAAATCTTTAATTCTTACATGCATTCCCAAACATGAACCCCCCTCCCACCTCCCTCCCCATAACATCTCTCTGGGTCATCCCCATGCACCAGCTTCAAGCATGCTGTATCGTGCATCAGACATAGACTGGCGATTCAATTCTTACATGATAGTATACATGTTACAATGCCATTCTCCCAAATCATCCCACCCTCTCCCTCCCTCTGAGTCCAAAAGTCCATTATACACATCTGTGTCTCTTTCCCTGTCTTGCATACAGGGTCGTCATTGCCATCTTCCTAAATTCCATGTATATGTGTTAGTATACTGTATTGGTGTTTTTCTTTCTGGCTTACTTCACTCTGTATAATCGGCTCCAGTTTCATCCATCTCATCAGAACTGATTCAAATGAATTCTTTTTTACGGCTGAGTAATACTCCATTGTGTATATGTACCACAGCTTTCTTATCCATTCATCTGCTGATGGACATCTAGGTTGTTTCCATGTCCTAGCTATTATAAACAGTGCTGCAATGAACATTGGGGTACACGTGTCTCTTTCAATTCTGGTTTCCTCGGTGTGTATGCCCAGCAGTGGGATTGCTGGGTCATAAGGTAGTTCTATTTGCAATTTTTTAAGGAATCTCCACACTGTTCTCCATAGTGGCTGTACTAGTTTGCATTCCCACCAACAGTGTAGGAGGGTTCCCTTTTCTCCACACCCTCTCCAGCATTTATTGCTTGCAGATTTTTGGATCGCAGCCATTCTGACTGGTGTGAAGTGGTACCTCATTGTGGTTTTGATTTGCATTTCTCTAATAATGAGTGATGTTGAGCATCTTTTCATGTGTTTGTTAGCCATCCGTATGTCTTCTTTGGAGAAATGTCTATTTAGTTCTTTGGCCCATTTTTTGATTGGGTCGTTTATTTTTCTGGAATTGAGCTGCAGAAGTTGTTTGTATATTTTTGAGATTAGTTGTTTGTCAGTTGCTTCATTTGCTATTATTTTCTCCCATTCAGAAGGCTGTCTTTTCACCTTGCTTATATTTTCCTTTGTTGTGCAGAAGCTTTTCATTTTAATTAGATCCCATTTGTTTATTTTTGCTTTTATTTCCAGAATTCTGGGAGGTGGATCATAGAGGATCCTCCTGTGATTTATGTCTGAGAGTGTTTTGCCTATGTTCTCCTCTAGGAGTTTTATAGTTTACACCCTTTAGACCAAGAGAGATTCACTTTCTCTCTCCCTTATCCTAAACATATTGGACCTCATAAATGGTACCAATGGACTGTACTGCCACAAGGGATGACGAATTCTCCCACCATGTGTCAGTACTATGTAGCCAAAGCCCTTGAGCCTGTGAGAAAGCAATTTCCTAACTTTCTTGTTATTCACTATATGGATAATATATTGTTTTCGGCTCCATCTATCTTAGAAACTCAACACATGTTTGATATAGCTCAAATATGCTTAAAAAACTCTGGATTAATCATTGCCCCTGAAAATATTCAAACCTCTACACCTTACCATTACTTGGGGTTTGGTGTTAATAAACAATGTATTACTCCCCAACTAACTCAGATCCGTACTGATAAATTATCAACCTTAAATGATTTTCAAAAGCTCTTAGGTGATATAAATTGAATTAGACCTTCTTTAAGCATTGCTCAAGCTGTATATTGTCACCCTGCTTATTTAACTTATATGCAGAGTACATCATGAGAAATGCTGGGCTGGAAGAAGCACAAGCTGGAATCCAGATTGCCGGGAGAAATATCAATAACCTCAGATATGCAGAGACACCACCCTTATGGCAGAAAGTGAAGAGGAACTAAAGAGCCTCTTGATGAAAGTGAAAGTGGAGAGTGAAAAAGTTGGCTTAAAGCTCAACATTCAGAAAATGAAGATCATGGCATCCGGTCCCATCACTTCATGGCAAATAGATGGGAAAACGGTGGCAACAGTGTCAGACTTTATTTTTTGGGGCTCCAAAATCACTGCAGATGGTGATTGCAGCCATGAAATTAAAAGACGCTTATTCCTTTTAAGAAAAGTTGTGATCAACCTAGAGAGCATATTTAAAAGCAGAGACATTACTTTGCCAACAAAGGTCTGTCTAGTCAAGGCTATGGTTTTTCCTGTGGTCATGTATGGATGTGAGAGTTTGACTGTGAAGAAGGCTGAGTGCTGAAGAATTGATGCTTTTGAAATGTGGTGTTGGAGAAGAGTCTTGAGAGTCCCTTGGACTGCAAGGAGATCCAACCAGTCCATTCTGAAGGAGATCAGCCCTGGGATTTCTTTGGAGGGAATGATGCTAAAGCTGTGAAACTCCAGTACTTTGGCCACCTCATGCAAAGAGTTGACTCATTGGAAAAGACTCTGATGCTGGGAGGGATTGGGGGCAGGAGGAGAAGGGGACGACAGAGGATAAGTGGCTGGATGGCATCACTGACTTGATGGACGCGAGTCTGAGTGAACTCCGGGAGTTGGTGATGGACAGGGAGGCCTGGCGTGCTGCGATTCATGAGGTCGCAAAGAGTCGGAGACGACTGAGTGACTGAACTCATCTGAAGAGAATTATCAACTGAATACCCTATTTAATACTTTTAAAAGAGATCCTGATTTAAATAGCCCTCATTCACTTTCTCAAGAGGCATAGAGGAACTCTAGTGCAAAATAAATTACAAAAACAATTTCTTACTCACATCAAATTAGATTAATCTCTAGAATTATTTATACTCCCCTCTTCATTCTCCCACAGGACTTCTTGCCCAACAAGAATACCCAGTAGAATGGATCTATACCCGTTTTAGAGGAATAAAGTCGCTTACACCCTACCTTGATTTAACTGCTCTAATCATTATCAATGGAAGAAATAGGAATAAAACTCTAATTGGCTCTGATCCTCATAAAATTGTAATACCTAGCAATAAATCTCAATTTGAGAACACATTACAAACTTCTACCGATTTCCAGATAGCTTTTCTGTAATATTTTGGAGAAACTTCATTTCATTATCATTCTGGTAAGCTGTGGAATTTCTTCAGAAATACTGAATTAATTATTTCTTGCATTATCAGCTCACAGCCTATACCACAAGCTGAGGTTTTTTTATATAGATGGCACTAAAAATGCCAAAGCTTCATTCTGGTCTCTTAAGGAATATAAAGTCTTTTATACTAAATTTCATTCTGCTCAACAAAATGAATTATATGCTCTTATTCAAGTTGTTTGCCTACATCCTTACCCCATTAATATAGTCTCTGGCTCTATATATTCTGTTTTTGTATTAAAAAATATAGAAATATCCACCATAAAGTTCAGTCAACCTATTATTCAAAAACGCTTTTTCGAACTACAATCTGTTGTTAGAAACCTCAATTGTCCCATTTATGTTATACATATTCGAGCACATTTTTGCCTTCCTGGCCTCATGATTCATGGTAATGAGCAGGCTGATAATCTGGTTTCCTTTGCTACTCTGGAGGAACAGCATGCTCTGTTGCATAACAATGCTAGCTCCCTACACCAGCTGTGGAAAATCCCATACCACCAGGCTAAAGAAATTATTAGTAATTGCTCTACTTGTAGACCTCTACATCTTCGACTCATCGCCCAAGGTATTCATCCTCGTGGTTTGCAACCTAATGAACTATGGCAAATGGATGTAACTCATTGCCCTGAACTTTCTCCAGTTTCTTTCTTGCATGTCTGTATCAACACTAATTCTTTTATTTGGGCCACACCTCTTCACGGTGAGGCTACCACAACACGTTGTAACTCATTTATTAGCTTGTTTTGCTGTAATGAAAACTCCTAGTTCTATAAAAACAGACAATGGCCCTGCCTATATTTCTAGACACTTTAAACCATTTTTACAATCTTTTTCTATTAAACATATTACAGGTATTCCTTATAATCCACAGGCAAAAGGTGTAGTTGAACAAGCACATCAAACACTAAATTTGCAAATAAAAAATTAAAAAAGGGGGAACACACAGGAACACTACTGTCTTCCTTATCTAAAGCAGACTTTACTAGATTCCAACATAAGATATTTTCTAAGCCTATAACTGTTTTTAATACAGCTTTATTTGTTTTAATTTTTTAAAACTTACCACAAGGAGATATCTTAACAAGAGCAGAAAAGCATTTCGAGGAATTGAAGGACACTTTTCTTCCTCTGCCCATTTGGTACCAAGACGGGTTAATGAAACAATGGAAATTGGGAAAACTAATCTTACAGGGTAAGGGGTATGCTTGTATTTCCCCAGATGGATCCAACGAACTCACATGGCTTCCTCTTTGGAAGATTCGACCCAAGGGGTCCCTCGGCCTTCAAAATGGGGATGGGACAACAAGGACCCCAGGAGAAGAAATTTCAATATGGGCCATGGTGGCTCTAAAGATCTCCAGAAAGCGCCGCCCTAGGCAGCATCACCCTTATGATCTCCCCACTTGGGTACAAATAAAAACCCTTACTATTCGAGCTGAAAATTTGGTCTTTCAACAGGGAATGCCTCGGAGTCCCGAATACATTTTCCTGGCAATGCTCAGTCTCTTGGCTTGTGCCTCCCCTGTTCGAGCTCTGAATAATCACACTTACTGGGCTTACATACCCAACCTCCCTCTACTACACGTGGTCGAATGGACGGAGAGAGGACCAATCGTTTCAAATAATAACTCTATACATATGCCTTCTCCCTAGAGCATTAAAGGGCCCTCACACCCTGAAGAAGAAGGGGAACTAATTAATATTTCTCTAGGTTATGAAGTCCTTCCTTTGTGCATGGGCCTAGCAGGATTATGCATAAACATTAGCTGACAAACTTGGGCTTTCACCCTACCTCCCAAAAAGGATTTTCAGACATTGCTTGGACTATTATTTACCTTCCTTTCTTTGTCTGTGAACCATGATTATACTACTGAGACTTTAGGGAAAGAGTTAGGGAAAGAACAAAGAACATTATGCAAAGGGTTTACTTATAAGAATTTTACATATACTCCTGTTCACTGGGACAAATGTCAAGCCAAATCAGGAAAATTAATGTTTGTGGCTAATCAAACAATTGTTGATTGGGGACACCATGGTATGTGGTTATCTAACTGTTCACAAGATATTAACATCACTGTGTGTGACTATGCTACTCAATTGGCATGGAAAATTAATGACACTACGATGGAGCATTACCATGACAAAGGACTTCTTGGGTGGCTTGACAGTGGATTAGCCCCACCACATTCTAGGATCGTCCTCGATAAACAGAGTGGGTCTGAACAAGGGGACATTTGGAAACCTGGTGCAAGCACTGAAGAACTTGGAACTTGAAACGGACATTTCACAGGGATCAGTCGTAGTCATAGAACTATTTATTTTGCTATAATCAGTCATATTTTATACAGGCCTGTGCCCCACTTCCTTTTGTTATAGCCATAGGAAATTTACAATTTAATAAGACTTTATGTTCTGTTACTTGTATTAAGTGCAAACTATATACTTGTCTTAACTCCTCTCTTTCTTTAAGAAATGATTCCCTTTTGTTTCTTTGATCTCTATGTAATTTGTGGTTACCAATAAATCTCCAGCCGCCCTGGGAAGAAGGTCCCATGGCTGGACTTGCTTCCAGATTACTTACTAAACTGTTCCAATGATCTGATTTTTTACATTTTGGGATTAATATTTATTTGCACCACTGCTGCCATTGCCAGTGCTGCTTTACATACCTCGATTCAAACACATTATTTTATCCAGAATTGGACTGAAGATGCTCATAATATGTGGGCTACTGAAGCTCAGGTAGATGAGGATATTCAAGAGGAAATACAGGAACTAGAAACAGCCATCAAATGGGTTGGAGATCAATGAATAGATTTGCAAAAACAAGTGATACTAAAATGTGAATGGAATTCTACTCAATTTTGTGTTCAGTCAGTTCACTTCAGCTCAGTCGCTCAGTCATGTCCGACTTTTTGTGACCCCATGAATTGCAGCACACCAGGCCTCCCTGTCCATGACCAACTCCCGGAGTTCACTCAAACTCACGTCCATCGAGTCAGTGATGCCATCCAGCCATCTCATCCTTTGTCGTCCTCTTCTCCTCCTGCCCCCAATCCCTCCCAGCATCAGAGTCTTTTCCAATGAGTCAAGTCTTCACGTGGGGTGGCCAAAGTACTGGAGTTTCAGCTTTAGCATCATTCCTTCCAAAGAACACATTACTCCTGTTCATTTCAATCATAGTGCCTACAACTGTGAACAAATCAAATTTCTTTTACAAAACATACATGATAATGCCTCTCTGAATGTACAATTACTGCAAAAGGAAATCTTTGAAACTGTTTCTAAATGTCTGCCCTCTTCCACTAATTTGGAAACTTTAGCTGAACAACTAGCTGATCAATTATCTGGGCTACACCCACGAGGATTGTTTCAAAGTATTACCCACAGCATTGGGTCCGGCACTGTAACTTTGGTGATTGTCTTGGTAATTATATTTGTTGTTTATCATTGCCTTTCTATAAGGTTGGTTAATACTAAACAAACTCAATTGGTCAGGACCTTTTTTACAAATATAATAAAATGGGGGGAATTGGCAGGAAGAATTTAACAGGAGGCTTCCTGTGTCCTGTTTTGGATCTGTCATAAATCCTCTGTTCCTTATTAACTCCTGAATATTCAGGAATTAAGTGGAGTGGCAAACTACTCCTGGGGCTGAGGAATGCATGCATTTCCTTCATTAGTTTTTCCATACAGTGATAAGTAACTATTTACAACCCTCTTCCTTTTTATGAACTATATGGTAAAAGTGATTATTTACAACCCTCTCTCTTTGATATGGGTTGCCTTATGTTTCCTTGATAATTTGTAAGTCTGGACTTTGGATCTTTATCTTTGCTGAAAATAGCTACCTTGTAAGACTGTATATATACCCACACTATGTTGAATAAAACACCTTTGCTCCATCAGAGCTTGGGTCCCTGTATCTGTCTGTCTTTCTTTCTTTCTCTCTCTCTCTCTGGCTAGTTCTCTGGAGCATAGCAACCTGTCATGCTCACTCCTGCCAGGGCTTGTAAGATCCTCTCGAGAAGGTGGACTGTGCCTTCACCCCCTCGAGAGGGAGCCCGGTGCCTTCGTGAGCGAGGCAAGCCCTGTGTCAAGGACTTTATTGGTTTTCTGCATAAACCAGGGAATATCAGTCTCTCTCTCTCTATTACTTTCTTATCGTCGACTCTGGACCAGCAGGTTATGGTCCTTTAAAGGACCTCAACAATGTTTCCCATGCAAATTCAAATTTTGTTGGCTTAAATTTTAAAAGTTTATTGTCATGTATGTCAGGTTTTAATATTTTATTTATTATTCACAAGGAAAAAAATGTTAGTATATATATCAGTTCAGTTCAGTTCAGTCAGTCGTGTCCAACTCTCTGCGACCCCATGAATCGCAGCACGCCAAGCCTTCCTGTCCATCACCAACTCCTGGAGTTCACTCAGACTCACGTCCATCGAGTCAGTGATGCTATCCAGCCATCTCATCCTCTGTCGTCCCCTTCTCCTCCTGCCCCCAATCCCTCCCAGCATCAGAGACTTTTCCAATGAGTCAACTCTTTGCATGAGGTGGCCAAAGTACTGGAGTTTCAGCTTTAGCATCATTCCCTCCAAAGAAATCTCAGGGCTGATCTCCTTCAGAATGGACTGGTTGGATCTCCTTGCAGTCCAAGGGACTCTCAAGAGTCTTCTCCAACGCCACATTTCAAAAGCATCAATTCTTCAGTGCTCAGCTTTCTTCACAGTCCAACTCTCACATCCATACATGACCACAGGATATATATACATATATATGTATACACATATGCACAGATAAAGTGTATGTATGTATAATATATATATATGTATATGTATATATGATTTTATATGGCTACAGATCTAGTACTTATCTTTAAAAATTCATTGTCTTCTATGAGGGAGTTAATTAAGAGAAAGTGAAAGTGAAGTCGCTCAGTCGTGTCCGACTCTTTGCAACCCCATGGACTGTAGCCTATCAGGCTCCTCCATCCATGGGATTTTCCAGGCAAGAGTTCTGGAGTGGATTGCCATTGCCTTCTCCAGGGGATCCTCCCGACCCAGGGATCGAACCTGGGTCTCCTGCATTGCAGACAGATGCTTTACCATCTGAGCAAGACCCTGTTAAACAGTTGTTGCCAACACAGGCTGCCATGGGTAGCACTGTTCCATGCCACAGAGCATCCTTAGTGGTTTGGAAGGCCTTGAGACCACTTCCTACATTGCCTGCAGTCCCTGAGGTAATGTACTAGTACATACTCTACATTTAAACTGTTGATTCTAAATACACAGTGATACCACAAAGACTGTCAATGTAAAGACACACAATGTGCTTTTATTTACCTCTGAATCAGTGAAACGAAGTATTTACTGCAAGGTAAAAAATCTGCTTATATTTGAACATAAAATATCTTGCTGAATTTGAAAAATATGTTTTAAAGTGAAATTAATTCTTAATTTTCAGTTATTTTAAGACTATGGAAAAAACAAAATTATGTTTATTCTGCCTGCTTAAACTGTATCTTCTGCAGATTTTTTTTCTTAAAAATTCCCTCACAGTTTTACAGTCTTAATTAGATACAAAATGATCAACAGATTTTATGCTATGTTTATTTTCTGGACATTTTTATTTTGTTTATGAATATAACTAGAAAGTTGTTCTACTGAGTGAATATTAATAATTACTCATCTCCCTTGTGTGGAACACACTGTTCACACTCCTGTTGGGAGACATTTTATTGCCTAAAATCTTTTATAATTCAGCTCTAGTGTCTAGGTTTTTTATAATTCAGCTCTACTGTCTAGGCTTTTTATTTCGTTTTGTTTTGGCTGAGAACTTTCTCATGTATTTGTAGTATCTTCAGAGTTTCTGTTAGGAATGTGTGTCTGTTGTTGTTTAGTTGCTCCGTCGTGTCCAACTCTTTGCCACCCCATGGACTGTAAACCCACCAGTCTCCTCTGGCCTTTGGAATTCTTCAGGCGAGACTACTGCAGTGGGTTGCTATGCTCTCCTGCAGGGGATCTTCCTGACCCAAAGATGGAATTCATGTCTGCTACAGCTCCTATATTACAGGCAGATTCTTTACTGCTGAGTCAAAATATATCTTATATACATGAAACACACTTTAACAATGAAGATCCATAATCAGGGAAAAGTAAAGATGGAGAAGCCCAAACAAGCATTTATCTTTTACCAATTAAAAATAAGAAAAAAAAAAACCCTTCATTTCAGTTTGCCTTCGCTTATTTTTTTTAATTTATTTTTTCATTGAAGGATAATTGCTTTCCAGAATTTTGTTGTTTTGTGGCAAACTTCAACATGAGACTCTTTCTTAACTCATAGTTTCTCTTCAACATCATCTTATCCTGTGTAAATAACTCCTTTTAACCTTTCCAACAGACCAGATATCTGCTCAAAATAAATTCCTTAATTTTTTGTTCATATAAGAATATCTACTTCTCCTTTATTTTTGAAGGATAATATTCCTGGATGTAGAAGTTAAGTTCAGTAGTTAAAACATTTTATTTATTGACATGGTCATGTACCATGAATTTTCCAGTTAAACTGTATAATTCATTGATTTGCAATTTCTTCATAGGTTGCATAACCATAACCACTGCCTCATTCTGGAATAGTTTCATCACTCCAGTGGGAAACACTGTCCAGTCGGCAGACATTTTCCATTTTCCACTTTCCACTTCATCTGTGCCCTGGCATCCACTCTTCTCTTTTTTGTCTTTAGAGAATTACCTAATCTGGGACATATGCATTCACATGAATGGAATAATGAAGTATACAGGCTTTTGTTACTGGCTTTTAATTAGCATAATTATTTCAGAACTATAGCATGTTATAGGATGTATAAGAACTCCATTCATTTGGTGGCCGAATAATATTTCATTGCATGATTTATTTATTTGATCACCTGTTGATGGACATTTGAGTCATCTCAACTTTTTTTTTCCATTTTTTATTTCTTTTTAAACTTCATTCATTTTTAATATAATTATTTTACATTTTTAAATCTAATGTATTTTTCTGCATCTATTTAGGTTCTTGTACAATTTTTATCTTTCATCTGGTATATATGGTCTGTCATACTGATTGACTTGCATATATTGAAGAATGCTAGCATCCCTGGAATAAACCCAACATGATCATGGTGTATGTGCTTTTTGATGTGTTGTTGAGTTCTGTTTACGAACATTTTGTTGAGAATTTTTTACATCTCTCTTCATCAGTGATATTGGCCTGTTGTTTTCTTTTTTGGTGTTGTCTTTGTCTGGTTTTGGCATCAGGGTGATTGTGGCCTTGTAGAATTATTTTCAGAGTGTCCTTTCCTTTGCAATTTCTTGAAAGAATTTCGGAAGGATAAGCAATATATCATCTCTAAATGTTTGATAGAACTCACTTATGAAGTCATCTGGTCCTGGGCTTTTGACTTTTGGGAGGTTATTTTATCACAGCTTCGATTTAGACCTTGTCAATGGGTTGTTCCTAATTTAAATTTCTTCCTGGTTCAGTCTTGGAAGACTGAGCATTTCTAACAATCTGTCCATTTCTTCCAGGTTATCCATTTTATTGCCATAGAGTTGTTCATAATAGTCTCCTATAATTCTTTGTATTTCTGCATTGTCAGTTGTAACTTCTCCTGTTTCATTTCTAATTTTGTTGGTTTTATTCTTCTCTCTTTTTTATCTTGGTGACTCTAGCTAAAGGTTTGTCAATTTTGTGTATCTTCTCAAAGAACCAGCTTTTAGTTTTATTAATCTTTACTCTTGTTTCTTTTATTTTGTTTTCTTATATTTCTGATCAAATCTTTTATGTTTTCTTTCCTTCTACTAATTTTTTTTTCGTTCTTCTCCCAGTTGTTTTAGGTGTCAACTTTGGTGGTCTATTCAGTGTTTTTTTGTTTTGTTTTGTTTGTTTGTTTCCTGAGGTAGATTTGCGTTGCTATAAACTTCCCTCTTGGGACTGCTTTTGATGCATCCTATAGGTTTTGAATTGTCGTGTTTTCACTGTCATTTGTCTCATGGAATTTTTTGATTTCCCTTTTGATTTCTTCAAAAGCCTGTTGGTTATTTAGAAACGTGGTTTAGTCTCCATGTGTTCATGTTACTTACAGTGTTTTTCTTGTAATTGATATCTAGTTTCATACCATTGTGGTCTGAGAAGGTGCTTGATACAATTACAGTTTTCTTAAATTTACTGAGGTTTGATTTGTGGCCAAAGTGTGGTCTATCCTGGAGAATGTTTCATGCGCACTTGAGAAGAAGGTGCATTCTTCTGCATTTGGATGGAATGTGCTGAAGATATCAATGAGATCCATCTCATCTAATGTACCATTTAAGACATGTGTTTCCTTATTAATTTTCAGGTTTGATGATCTGTCCATTCGTCTGAGTGGGGTGTTAAAGTCTCCTACTATGACTGTGTTCATATCAATTTCTCCTTTGTGTCTGTTAGTGTTTGTCTTATGTATTGAGGTGCTCCTATGTTGGGTGCATAGTTATTTATGATTGTTATGTCTTCGTCTTGGATTGACCCCTTGATCATTATGTAGTGTCCTTCCTTATCTCTTGTAATCCTCTTAAGTTTTAGGTCTATTTGTCTGATATAAGGATTACTACTCCATATTTATTTTGCTTCCTATTTGCATGGAATATATTTTTCCATTCTCTCACTTTCAGTCTATATTTGTCTTTATGTCTGAAGTGAGTTTCTTGTAGACAATAATTATAAGGGTCTGGTTTTCATATCCATTCAGCCAGAGTGTGTCTTTTGGTCAGAGCATTTAATCCATTTACATTTAAGGTAATGATTGATATAAATGTTCCTATTGCCATTTTCTTAATTTTGGGGGGTTGATTTTGTAGATCTTTTTTCTTCTCTTGTATTTCTTGACTATTTAAGTCCCTTTAACATTTGTGGTAAACAGCTACTGAATTGTCTTAACTTTTGCTTGTCTGAACAGCTTTTGATTTCTCCATCAATTTTGAATGAGATCCTTGCTGGGTACTGTAATCTTGGCCGTAAATTTTTCCCTTTCAGTACTTTAAATATATTCTGCCATTCCCCTCAGGGCTGCAGAGTTTCTGCTGAAAGAAAAGCTGTTAAGCATATGGGGTTTCCCTTGTATGTTACTTGTTGCTTCTCCCTTGCTGCTTTTAATATTCTTTCTTTCTGTTTAGTCTTTGTTAGTTTGCTTTGTATGTGTCTTGAAATGTTTGTCCTTGAGTTTATCCTGTATGGGGCTCTTTATGCCTCTTGGGCTTGATTGACTATTTCCTTTTCCTTCTAAGGGAAATATTCAACTATAATCTCTTCAAAAATTTTTTCATATCATTTCTTCTTCTCTTCTTCTTCTGGGACTTGTATAGTTCGAATGTTAGTGCGTTTGATATTGTCCCAGATGTCTCTGAGAGTATCCTCCATTCTTTTCATTCTTTTTACTTTATTCTGCTCTTCAACAGTTATTTCCAGAATTTTATCTTCCAGCTCACAGATTTGTTCTTCTGCTTAAGATATTCTGTTATTGATTCTTTTTAGAGTATTTTTAATTTCAGGAATTGTGTTGTCTCTGTATGTTTACTCTTTAATTCATCTAGGTTTTGTTCATTGATTCTTACACTTTCTCCATTTTGTTTTCAAGGTTTTTTTAATCATCTTGACTGTCGTTATTCTGAATTCTTTTTCAGGTAGTTTGCCTATTTCCTCTTCATTTATTTGTACTTCCATGTTTCTAGCTTGTTCCTTCATTTGTGTAGTAACTCTGCCTTTTCATTATTTTTTTTTTAACTTACTGTGTTTGAGGTCTCCTTTTCTCAGGCTTCAGGATTGAATTGTTTCTTCGTTTTGGTTTCTGCACTCCTAAGTTTGGTCCAGTGTTTTGTGTATGGTTCCTATAGGGTGAGATTTGTGATGAGTTTCTGTTTGTTTGTTTGTTTGTTTTCCCTCTGATGGGCAAGGCTGAGTGAGGTGGTAATACTGTCTGCTGTTGATTGGGTTTTTATTTTTGTTTTGTTTGTTTTTTGGATGAAGTGTCCAGCATAGGATGCTGCTGAGGGTTGGGTGATGCCAAGTGTTGTATTCAAGGGTTTCCTTTGTGTGAATTCTCACTATTTGATACTCCCTAGGGTTAGTTCTCTTGTGGTCTAGGAACTTGGAGTCAGTGCTCTCACTCCAAAGGCTCAGGGCTTGATCTCTGGTTAGGAACAAAGATTCCACAAGTGGTTTTTTATTCATTAAGTGAGATGATAGGAAATATGAAAAAATGAGAAACCAAAGACAAACTCCAGACAAATGATAGTTACAAAATCAGGCAAATAACAATGAAAATAATGGAATATACATGTATACATATACACCCATGAACAAAGTGAAAAGAGTCCAACAAAAATAAAGTACAGTAGATTGAGCCAGCTAAGAAAGTAAATCAAAGATTATATTTACCAGGTAAATAAAAAACTAACTATAGCACAAACTGGAAAACAAACTAAAATAATGTACTAAGTGAGAAATAAAGCAATGAAAACAAAACTGCAAATATGTGGAGAGGAACCAAAAGAAAGAAAAGAAAGAATAGAGATGCAAAATTAAATAGAGGTAGATGAAGAAGGCTTATATACATTAAAGATTAACTGCAAGGGGAAAAGAAGAGTGGGAAAGCAAACAAAAGGATAAATGTCAAAAAATATAATAGGTTGAAAAAAATTAAATCAAATTATAAAGAGAAAAAAATAACGGATGTAAAAAGGAAAAAGAAAAAAAGAAAACAAGAGGAAAACTCCACAGAACTGCAAAAGCCCAACATAGAGGCCAAGGTTTCTAGCAACAGTAAAAAGTATGACTGAATATACAAATATACACCCATAAGCAAAATCTAAAGAGTCCAAGAAAAATGGGGTACAATAGATCAACCTGTCAAACATGGCAAACCAAAAATTTTATCTACCAGAAAAAAACTAAAGCACAAACTGGAAAGCAAAACTGGAGCAAGGTGCCAATTGGGGAATAAAGCAATGAAAATAAAACTGACAGAATGTTAAGCAGAAAAGAAATGAAAGAAATAATAAGTATGCAAAAGTAAAAGAGGGAGATGAAGAAGATTTATATACATTAAAGATTAACCACAGGGGAAAAGAAGAGTAGGAAAGGCAAACAAAGGAATAAGTGTAGAAAAAACATAATAGGACTAAAAAATTAAAATTATAAAGAAATAGAAGTGTAAAAAAAAAAAACTCCACAGAACAGCAAAAGACCAACATTGATGCAGAAGTTTATAACAACAATAAAAAGTGTGACTGAATATACACATATACAGATATACCCATATAGAAAATCAAAACAGTCCAAGAAAAATAAAGTATATTAAACTGACCTGGTGAATAAAGGAAACCAAAATCATATCTATCAGAGCAGTACTAACCAAAGCACAAACTGGAAAACAAAACTAGAGCAAGGTTCTAATTGGGGAATAAACCAATTAAAACAAAAGTAACAAATGCGTTGACAGGAAAGGAAAGAAATAAAGAAAGAATAGATATGCTAATTTAAACTGAGGTAGATAAAGAAGATTTATATACATTAAACATTAACTGCAAAGGGAAAAGAAAAGTAAGAAAAGCAAACAAAGGAATAAACGTAGAAAAATAATAATAGGTTTGCTGCTGCTATGCTGCTAAGTCACTTCAGTCGTGTCTAACTCTTTGCGACCCCATAGATGGCAGCCCACCAGGCTCCCCCGTCCCTGGGATTCTCCAGGCAAGAACACTGGAGTGGGTTGCCATTTCCTTCTCCAATGCATGAAAGTGAAAAGTGAAAATGAAGTCGCTCAGTCGTGTCCGACCCTCAGCGACCCCATGGGCTGCAGCCTTCCAGGCTCCTCCGTCCATGGGATTTTCCAGGCAAGAGTACTGGAGTGGGGTGCCACTGCCTTCTCCAATAATAGGTTTAGAAAATTAAAATTAGAAAAAGATTAAAAAAAAAAAAACTCCACAGAACTACAAAAGTCTAATGTAAAAGCAGAGGTTTATAATAGCAATAAAAATGTGGCTGAAGAAATGAAAAAAAAAAAAAGCTCAAAATCTTCATAAGATTTCATAGTGCAAATAAAATTGACAACTACAACAGTGGGGGAAAAAAAGGAAAAAAAAAATCCAAAACAATCTACAGAGCAAGTCAAAACATAAGAAAAATACTTATTTAACTTGAGTCACTGCTGTCAGAGTCCTTCCCTCTCTTGGAATCACAGTCCACCTCACTTCCCTAGGATACCCTCTAACATTGTGCTGATCTCAGGACCTGCTGTGGGGAAACTCAGATTCTAATCTGGTCCTACTCCTTTGTGTTCTTGCCTCCAATGTCCACGGCTATCAGAACTAGTGCAATTTCCGTTGTGAGAGTTCTCAATGACCTTTTATATATTCTATAGACACAGAGTCTGCCTAGTTGATCATGTTGATTTAATCTGCAACTTATACAACTGGTAGGAAGGTTTTGTGTCTTCTTCCTTAGCCACACTGCCCCTGAGTTTCCACCGCGGTTTTACTTCCATCTCTGCATGTGGTTCATCCACTGGGGTTTTCTCCTGAGGCTGCCCTGGAGGACTTGACTTTGTCCCATGAGGGCCAAATGTGGAGGTGGTGCAGCTGCTTTGGACACAAGGGTTCTGGTAGCACCAGGTATTCGAGTTTGGTGACTAGGGCAGCAGGAAATATAGTGCCCTAGAAAGATATGACAACCAGTATAGGCCAATACTCTCCAGTACTGTTGCCTGAAGAACCCCTCTCCCTATCAGAGAATCCTGGCAGGCCACAGTCTACAGGGTGTAAAAAAGTGTCAGACACTACTGAAGCGTCCCTGTGCACATAGGCACAAGAAATTTTTTGCCTGTGGCAACACTACCCCAGTGAGAGTTGAGCATGAAGGTAGGGCAGCTGCTTGGCTTTTGGGGACCCTGGCAGCGCCAAGTGTGCATGGACTTGGACTGACTCCACCGCAGGAGTAATGGCCTATCAGAATATTTTCTCTGACTTTTGATTATTTTCTTTAAACTTATTCTGTTTGAGGTCTCCTTTTCCCAAGCTTCAAATTCGAGTTCTTCCTTTTGGTTTCTGCCCTCCTAAGGTTGGTCCATGATCCAGCAGATGTTGGCAATTTGATCTCTGGTTCCTCTGCCTTTTCTAAAACCAGCTTGAACATCTGGAAGTTCACAGTTCACGTATTGCTGAAGCCTGGCTTGGAGAATTTTGAGCATGACTTTCCTAGCATGTGAGATGAGTGCAACTGTTCGGTAGTTGGAGCATTCTTTGGCATTGCCTTTCTTTGGGATTGGAATGAAAACTGACCTTTTCCAGTCCTGTGGCCACTGCTGAGTTTCCCAAATTTGCTAGCATGTTGAGTGCAGCACTTTGACAGCATCGTCTTTCAGGATTTAAAATAGCTCAACTGGAATTCCATCACCTCCACTAGCTTTGTTCATAGTGATGCTTTCTAAGGCCCACTTGACTTCACATTCCAGGATGTCTGGCTCTAGGTGAGTGATCACACCATCGTGATTATCTGGGTTGTGAAGCTCTTTTTTGTACAGTTTGTGTATTCTTGCTATCTCTTCTTAATATCTTCTGCTTCTGTTAGGTCCATACCATTTCTGTCTGAAGAAGGCTGAGCACCGAAGAGTTGATGCTTTTGAATTGTGGTGTTGGAGAAGACTCTTGAGAGTCCCTTGGACTGCAAGGAGATCCAACCAATCCATTCTGAAGGAGATCAGCCCTGGGATTTGGAAGGAATGATGCTGAAGCTGAAACTCCAGTACTTTGGCCACCTCATGCAAAGAGTTGACTCATTGGGAAAGACTTTGATGCTGGGAGGGATTGGGGGCAGGAGGAGAAGGGGACGACCGAGGATGAGATGGCTGGATGGCATCACTGACTCGATGGACGTGAGTCTGAGTGATCTCCAGGAGATGGTGATAGACAGGGAGGCCTGGTGTGCTGCGATTCATGGGGTCGCAAAGAGTTGGACACGGCTGAGTGACTGAACTGAACTGAACTGAAGGTTGGTCCAGTTGTTTGTGTAAGCTTTGAATTGGGTGAGATTTGTGCTGAGGTTTTTGTTTGTTTGTTTATTTTGTTTTGTTTTCTTGTGATATGCAGGACTGAGTGAGGTGGTAATCCTGTCTGCTGATGACTGGGTTTGTATTTTTGTCTTGTGGTATTTTGGATGAGGTGTCCTACACTAGGTATGACTGGTTGGGTGATACTGAGTCTTATATTCAAGTGGTTTCCTTCATGTGAATTTTCACTATTTTGTGCTGCCTAAATTTAGGAGTTCTCTGGTTGACTAGGGTCTTGGAGTTAGTGCTCCCTCTCCAAAGGCTCAGGGCTGGATCTCTGGGCAGGAACAGAGATACCACAGGTGCTTTGTTATGGCATTGTTAAATTAAAAAAAAATCCAAAAAAAGAAACCAAAGACAAACCATGAACAAATGGCAGTTACACTGTCAGGCAAATAATATTTAGAATAATGGAATATACACATATATTCCCATAATGAGAACATACACATATACATCCATAAGCAAAATCAAAAGAGTCCAACAAAAATAAATACAGCAGATTTACTCAGTGAACAAAGGAAACCAAAAACGATATCTACCAGTTAAGAACACAGCTAACTAAAGCACAAACTGGAAAACAAAACTAAAGCAAAGTGCCAAGTGGAGATTAAGGCAATGAAAATAAAAGTAACAAAATTTTGAAAGGAAAGGAAAGAAATAAGTCAAGAATAGTTATGTTGATTTAAATAGAGGTAAATGAAGAAGATTTATACACATTTAAGATTAACTGACAGGGGAAAAGAACAGTGGAAGGGCAAACAATGGAATAAATACCAGAAAAAAAAATAATAGGTTTAAAAAATAAAACTATAAAAAGAGAAAAGAATTTTAAAAAATGGAAAAAGAAAAAAAAAGAGAAAATAAAACTCCACAAAACTGCAAAAGCCTAACTTAGAGGCAGAGATTTATAACAACAATAAAACTTGTGACTAAATATACACATATAGATATACATGCATAAGCACAGTCAAAACAGTCCAAGAAATATAAAGTACAGTGGATTGACCTGGTGAACAAAAGAAACCAAAAATTAAATCTACCAGAAGAAAACTAACTGAAGCACAAACAGGAAAACAAAACTAGAGCAAGGTACCAAATGGAGAATAAAGCAATGAAAATAAAACTAACAAATATGTTGAGAGGAAAAGAAAGAAAAAAAATAGATATGCAAAGTTGAATAGAGGTAGGTTAGGAAGATTTATATATATTAAAAATTAACTGTAAGGGGAAAAAGAACAGTAGGAAAAGAAAGAAATCACTCAGTGTTCTACCATAAACTATAATGTTAGTTAAACAGTTGATTAACTTCATCAGGTTGAGGAAGTTTTCTACTTCTAGTTTGCTAAGAAGTATATACAGAATGTGCTCAGTCACTCAGTTGTATCCAGCTCTTTGCAACCCCATCAAGTGTAAGCCAAAAAGGCTCCTCTGGCCTTGGGGATTCTCCAAGCAAGAATACTGGAGTAGGTTGCCATGTCTTCCTCCAGGAGATCTTCCCAACCCGGGGATGGAACTCAGGTCTTTGACAAATCTTTGACAGAAATCCGACAGAAAGTCGGATTTCTTACCAGCTGAGCCACAAAGGAAGCCCAAAAATACTGAAGTGGGTAGCCTATCCCTTCTCCAGGGATTCTTCCCAAGCCAGGAATAGATATTAGATTTTATCAAATTATTTTTCAGCATTTATCGAGATGACCCTATTTTGTTTCACTTTTAGTTTTTATTAAGTTAAATTACACTGATTTATTTTCAACTGTTTAACCAATGCTGCATTCTTAGGGGGACAAAACTCAATAGATTATGCTGCGTCATACTTTGTATACATTTGTGTAGTCTGTGCTTCATTCTGGACACATTCTATTGCTACCTCTTCAAGTGCACAATTTTCTCCTCCTGCCCTGTCTAATCTTTCATTTATCCTATCCATTTTGTTTGTCTGACACTATAGTTTTCAATCTATAAGATGAAATTGGATCTATTTTTATGATTTCCATGCCTCTACTTAATTTTATAACATACAAAACACAATTATTCCAAGTATTTTAATGTCTCTGCAATTTCTAAAATCTATGCCACTTCTGGGTCAATTTTATTTTCAAGGGAATTTTAATATGATTTTCTTACTTTAGTGAGATAAAATATTTTTTAAAGTGGTTGGTTAGAGTCTAATTCCATATCTTTCTTTTCAATTGACTGCTCATGTCTTTTAAACATCTCTTAATAAAGTGAATGACCTGTGCTACATCTTTCTCATAAACTGCTGGCTCATGTCTTTTTCACATTTTTCTATCATGTTTTAGGTTCTTGGTTCTAAACTTTTTAAAAGTCAACTGTTGGGTTTTCTTATGGTGTGCTTTGTTCTACCTCTTAAAATTTTTAGCAGTGTGATGCATCCTGGGTGAATAAGCAACCATTGGACACCAGGAAGTGATCACTTCACAGGAAGTCACACTACTACAAAAAACTGTATCCCCAGGGGCGCACTTCAGGCTGGCTGACCCTGCTTGTCAATCAGGAACACAAGGACTGCAGTGCAGAACACAACTCATTCCCCTTTCCTCCAAAGCCAATCATATCAATGAGAGACCTTGAGAACTAGATGGGCAGGACATGATTACTCCATGTTTCCTCCAAGAAGCTGGAAGGTCGTGGTGGCTCTTCATGGAAATGAATTCCACCATGGTCTTGACTCTGAGGTAAGCTCCGATGGAGGTGCCAACAGGAAAACAAGATGAGAAAAGAGACTTGTGAGAGCACATGTTGAGAAGACGTTTGCACATGAGGCTCACACACATCTATGCAAGCTCCACTCCTTCATGGGAATACTAATCAGCCTCAGGTTGTCATTTCCTTCTTGGGATCATCCAGCACAACCTGAAGCATGCATTCATCTGCCTCATCCCCATCACCCTGTTAAAACCCAAGCTTGGGTAGTACATCTAGTGAGCTGCCCATGAGCCCTAGACTTGAAACAAGACAGCTCTAAGTGGAGCAAGGGCAAGTGTATTCTGTGCATTCACAGCGTGAAGACAGGGGTTTCAGACTGGAAACTAGAAAACTGAGGAGAACTATGTGAACACTGAGAAAAGGAGGTGGGATGGAAAAGGTTTCTGGTAGGTAGCCCAGAATTAAATGGTCGTCAAGGTGCTTCAAGACCACATTGTAGGAAGAAAGTGGAATGATTCTCATTTTAGCAGACACTTCAGTACAGCTTATGGAGGGATTTTAGGCAAGATATTAAAAACTATATAATGTTGAAATGTGAGAGAGAACAGAATGAAACCCTGAATAGTGCAGCATGAGCAAGTTTGGAGGAGACACACTCTCACTGCCATGTGACCCATCTGAGTTGACTTAGAGAGATGAGGATGGCAGATGAGTTTGGAAAGCCCTTTAGTGGCCTTAAAAATACCTCTTTTCTCCCAGCAAATCATGTGAATTGCTCCCCACCCTTCCCTAGATGTGTCAGGATGGGGCTTTGTGATGTCAAGATCACCAAGAGACACCATTGGCTGCGGAAGTGACTTGCTGACCTCATAAAGCATAAGGGTGTGGCCCCGTGGGAGGGGTATATATGGAGGGGGTCTCAGGGGCTCTTGGAGAAAGAAATGGCAACCCACTCCAGTGTTCTTGCCTGGAGAATCCCAGGGATGGCAGAGCCTGGTAGGCTGCTGTCTATCGGGTCACACAGAGTCAGACACAACTGAAGCGACTTAGCAGCAGCAGCAGCAGGGGCTCTGGATCAGACCTCTCGGTGTCCTCAAAATGACTAAGGTGACTGGGAAGCCACAAGGCTCTAGAGCAATTATGAAACAGCTGAATCCATATTACCAAATTCAGACTCAAATTGAAGAAAGTAGGGAAAACCGCTAGACCATTCAGGTATGACCTAAATCAAATCCCTTATGATTATACAGTGGAAGTGAGAAATAGATTTAGGGCCTAGATCTGATAGATAGAGTGCCTGATGAACTATGGAATGTGACATTGTACAGGATACAGGGATCAAGACCATCCCCATGGAAAAGAAATGCTAAAAAGCAAAATGGCTGTCTGGGGAGGCCTTACAAATAGCTGTGAAAAGAAGAAAGGTGAAAAGCAAAGGAGAAAAGGAAAGATATAAGCGTCTGAATGGAGAGTTTCAAAGAATAGCAAGAAGAGATAAGAAAGCCTTCCTCAGCGATCGATGTAAAGAAACAGAGGAAAACAACAATGGGAAAGACTAGAGATCTCTTCAAGAAAATTAGAGATACCAAGGGAACATTTCATGCAAAGATGGGCTTGATAAAGGACAGAAATTGTATGGACCTAACGGAAGCAGAAGATATTAAGAAGAGGTGGCAAGAATACACAGAAGAACTGTACAAAAAAGATCTTCACGACCAAGATAATCACGGTGTGATCACTCACCGAGAGCCAGATATCCTGGAATGTGAAGTCATGTGGGCCTTAGAAAACATCACTACGAACAAAGCTAGTGGAGATGATGGAATTCCAGTTTTGTTGTTTCAAATCCTGAAAGATGATGCTGTGAAAGTGCTGTACTCAATATGCCAGCAAATTTGGAAAACTCAGCATTGGCCACAGGACTGGAAAGTTCAGTTTTCATTCCAGTCCCAAAGAAAGGCAATGCCAAAGATTGCTCAAACTACCGCACAATTGCACTCATCTCACACGCTAGGAAAGTAATGCTCAAAATTCAAGCCAGGCTTCAGCAATACATGAACCATGAACTTCCAGATGTTCAAGCTGGTTTTAGAAAAGGCAGAGGAACCAGAGATCAAATTACCAACAACCGCTGGATCATCGAAAAAGCAAGAGGGTTCCAGAAGAACATCTATTTCTGCTTTATTGACTATGCCAAAGCCTTTGACTGTGTGGATCACAATAAACCATGGAAAATTCTTCAAGAGATGGGAATACCAGCCCACCTGACCTGCCTCTCGAGAAACCTATATGCAGGTCAGGAAGCAACAATTAGAACTGGACATGGAACAACAGACTGGTTCCAAATAGGCAAAGGAGTATGTCAAGGCTGTATATTGTCACCCTGCTTATATAACTTATATGCAGAGTACATCATGAGAAACGCTGGGCTGGAAGAAGCACAAGCTGGAATCAAGATTGCTGGGAGAAATGTCAATAACCTCAGATACGCAGATGACACCACCCTTATGGCAGAAAGTGAAGAGGAGCTAAAAAGGCTCTTGATTAAAGTGAAAGCGGAGAGTGAAAAAGTTGGCTTAAAGCTCAACATTCAGAAAACGAAGATCATGACATCTGGTCCCATCACTTCATGGCAAATAGATGGAGAAACAGTGGCAACAGTGTCAGACTTTATTTTTTGGGGCTCCAAAATCACTGCAGATGGTGATTGCAGCCATGAAATTAAAAGATGCTTACTCCTTGGAAGAAAAGTTATGACCAACCTAGATAGCATATTCAAAAGCAGAGACATTACTTTGCTGACTAAGGTCCATCTAGTCAAGGCTATGGTTTTTCCAGTGGTCATGTATGGATGTGAGAGTTGGACTGTGAAGAAAGCTGAATGCTGAAGAATTGATGCTTTTGAACTGTGGTGTTGGAGAAGACTCTTGAGAGTCCCTTGGACTGCAAAGAGATCCAACCAGTCCATTCTGAAGGAGATCTACCCTGGGATTTCTTTGGAAGGAATGATGCTAAAGCTGAAGCTCCAGTACTTTGACCACCTCATGCGAAGAGTTGACTCATTGGAAAAGACTCTGATGCTGGGAGGGATCGGGGGCAGGAGGAGAAGTGGACGCCAGAGGATGAGATGGCTGGATGGCATCACTGACTCGATGGATGTGAGTCTGGCTGAACTCCGGGAGTTGGTGATGGACAGGGAGGCCTGGCGTGCTGCGATTCATAGGGTTTGAAAAGAGTCGGACATGACTGAGCAACTGAACTGAACTGATGGCTGATTCATGTTGAGGTTTGACAGAAAACAAAATTCTGTAAAGGAATCATCCTTCAATTAAAAAAAAAAGATTAATTTAAAAAGAACTTCTTATTGTTTTCAATAGTGCCTGCATCAGTTTCTTGACTTTCATGTCTGCTACTGCTACTGCTAAGTTGCCTCAGTGGTGTCTGACTCTTAGTGATCCCATGGACTGTAGCCCACCAGGCTCCTCTGGCCATGGGATTTTCCAGGCAAGAGTACTTGAGTGGGGTGCCATTGCCTTCTCCAGACATTCATGTATAGGATTTTGTTAATCTGCAGTACATGGTTGGCTTACATGTGTTTTTAAAAATTTGTTTTTCTTTTTTCTTAAATACTCTTAGGAATGGAAATGCCAGATCATGTGGTCAGTATTTTGTAGTGACGTTTATAATGGGTCCTGCCAAATATATCCCACCACTACCATAAAGAGTCCCCTTTAAAAATATTATTCTACCATGTCTTCTCTGTACAGTATTTGATAATTTTTCACTACTCAGAGGTGATACATATTGGTATAGCTTTTGTACCTCTAATAATGCACTGGGCCTCACAGGCGGCACAGTGGTAAAGAGTCGGCCTGCAAAGGCAGGAGCAAAAGGACATGTGAGTTGGGAAGATCCCCTGGAGGAGGAAATGGCAACTCACTCCAAAATTCTTGCCTGGGAAATTCCATGGACAGAGGAGTCTGGTGGGCTACCATCTCTGGGCTTACAAAGAGTTGAACACAAAAGAGTTCAACACAAAAGAGTTCAACTCACAGTAATTCACTATAATGAGAGAATTTCATGCACTTTTAAATAAATACTGTGAATTGTATTTACCTTCTATGGCTTCAAAATCACTGCAGATGGTGACTGCAACCATGAAATTAAAAGACGCTTACTCCTTGGAAGGAAAGTCATGACCAACTTAGATAGCATATTAAAAAGCAGAGACATTACTTTGCCAACAAAGGTCCATCTAGTCAAGGCTATGGTTTTTCCAGTAGTCATGTATGGATGTGAGAGTTGGACTGTGAAGAAAGCTGAGTGCTGGAGAATTGATGCTTTTGAACTGTCATGTTGGAGAAGACTCTTGAGAGTCCCTTGGACTGCAAGGAGATCCAACCAGTCCATCCTAAGGGAGATCAGTCCTGGGTATTCTTTGGAAGGAATGATGCTTATATGCAAGACAGCAAAAAAGACACAGATGTGTATAGTGGACTTTTGGACTCAGAGGGAGAGGGAGAGAGTGGGATGATTTGGGAGAATGGCATTGAAACATGTATACTATCATGTAAGAATCGAATCGCCAGTCTATGTCTGATGCAGGATACAGCATGCTTGGGGCTGGTGCACAGGGATGACCCAGAGAGATGTTATGGGGAGGGAGGTGGGAGGGGGGGTTCATGTTTGGGAATGCATGTACACCCTTGGTGGATTCATGTCAATGTATGGCAAAACCAATACAGTATTGTAAAATAAAGTAAAAATGTGTGTGTGTGTATGTGTGTATGTATAACAGTCACTTTGCTGCACAGCAATATTTAGCACAACATTGTAAATCAACTATAAAAAAAATCCATGAGAAAAAAATAAAAATAAATAAACTAACATATATTATTTAAGAATGGGCCTTTAGGGGACAAAATCATAAAATTAAAAAAAGTGGTTTCCAAAAAATAAATAAATAAAGCTGAAATTCCAACATGAAGAGTTGACTCATTGGCATCACTGACTCGATGGACATGAGTTTGAATGAACTCCGGTAGTTGGTGTTGGACAGGGAGGCCTGGCGTGCTGCAATTCATGGGGTCACAAAGAGTTGGACATGACTGAGTGACTGAACTGAACTGAATTGAACTGAATGAAGCTTACAGTGTGTACATGTATAATTATAGTTGCTTTACAATGTGTTATTTTCTGCTGTACAGCAAAGTAAGTTGGCTGTGCATGTGTGTATTTATTTATACTTATCTCCTCTTTTTAGAATTTCCTTACGATTTAAGTCTCCACAGAGCAATGAGTTCAGTTACCTGTGCTACACAGATGGTTCTTCTCATTAGTTAACAAGGCAATATTCTCCAAAATATACAGCTAATGCACCCCAATATAAAAAAAATTAATCAAAAAACGGGCAGATCTAAATGGACATTTCTCCAAAGAAGACATACAGATGATCCCCCCCCAAAAAGAAAAGAAGCTCAATATCACTAATTATTAGAGAAATGCAAAACAAAACTACAATGAGGTTTCACTTCACACCATTCCAAGCAGCCATCATCAAAAATTCTATAAACAATAATTCCTGTAGAGGGTGTGGAGAGAAGGGAATCCTCTTGCACTGTTGGTGGGCGTGTAAATGGTACCACCACGATGGTGAACAATATGACAGCTCCTTAAAAAACTAAAAATAGAATTACCATAATACCCAGCGATCCTACACCTGGGCCTGTTCCAGGAGAAAACCTTAATTCCAAAAGATACATGCACCCTGATGTTCATTGCAGCACTATTTGCCATAGCCAAAACATGTAACATTTTTTAATCATTTTTAAATGTGCTGCGATTCATGGGGTCGCAAAGAGTCAGACACGACTGAGCGACTGAACTGAATTGAATGCCTCTGCGTATCGGGGTAAGGGAGCAAGAATCAGTTTGGCCACAACAAAGGCAACTCTGTACATCAGCTTCGTCAAACAATAGACATGAACTACAATAAAACCGAGAAGGATTGAGACACAAGCTTTCAGGGGGCTTCCTCTATCTCATTCTAATTTCATTTACAAGCGAAAATGGTGCGCACCTCTAAAGATGCAGTTACCATAGTAACAAGTGGAGACCATGAAGAAATCCTCCCGCCTTGTGGCCGCTTTCAGGAACAGCAACCTTCAAACTTGGCTGATGGACACTGATTATTCACAAGGCGGCCGGGCTCTAAATGACACCTACCCTTACAAAATGGCCAGGGATGGCACACCAAAATAAAAACAAGAACAAACCACACAATCAGGAAGGAAACATCAACAGGTAACTGCAGTTCAATGCTTAGAAAAAGCCTCTGGAAATGTGCCTCATTTGCTCTATTATCAGTGATATGAAAAGTTAAACTGCAATGCGATATCACTACTGAAAAACCAAAAAGGCCACTATCCAAAACTATACAGACAAGAGTAGAGCAATGTTAGTAAAGGGGACCCTTATATGCCAGGGTTGGGAGGTAAGAGGTTGGAGCCTTTGTGAGCATTACTGTCAAAGGGCCATGGACTCACAATATGAAACAGATGATGTCATGAGGTGGTTCCACTCCCAGAGGATTTGAGAAACCAACAGATAGTGGAAAATACACGCCCCCACCCCCATCCCCACAAACAGGCACTGCAGCAGCATTCACAATGCCCAAGAGATAAAAGGAAAGAGAATCGTTGGTTGAAGATGAAAAGAGAAAGAAACGGGACAGAGATACACAAAGAAATATGACTCTGACATTGCGAAAATGCAAAAAATGCCATTTTCAGGGATACACAGATATATAAAGTAAATCAGAGGAAGTAAAGGAGGGAGGATTAAAGAGATATCACATCATATACCTTCCAGAGGGGATTAAAGAAAACATTGATGGTGATGAGTACTGATACAAATGAACTGACACTCCTGGTAAGAAAATTATGGTTAGCAAAGGGTATCAGTGAGTGAGAGGCCAAAAGGTGAAGGCTGGAATAAATTTATAGCCACAAATACCTATGCAATTCATAACCCACATGGATGTTTTGTATCAAGAGACACGTGCTCAACAGATTCTAAAAACATAGCTGTGACAGTAACCATAGCTGAATACCTCCAGGTATCTGTGGAAGGGAACAAGAAACTGTTACCTTGCAAAAACTACAAAGGTGTCTATAGTCTTAAATAAAAAAGTTTCACTTAAAGAAAAACCTCAAAGCCTAAAGAGACAAAGGCTTTTGGTGACTTCCTGTGTCTCATTTTACTCTCCTTTACAACTAGGCCTGGGAGAGCAGCAGAGGCTACTGTTATAAAGGATACTGAATATAGCTCCCAGCATTCTGCAGTAGGACCTTGTTGTTTATCTATTCTAAATGTAGTAGTTTGTATCTACCAATACCATACTGCCAGTCCATCATTCCACCCTCCCCTTTAACAACCACAAGTCTGTTCTCTATGAGTCTTGTATGTTTTACAGATAGATTACTTTGTGCCATATTCTGGATTCACCCCAGTTATGCAGATGACATGACTCTTATGGAAGAACGCGAAGAGGAACTAAAGAGGCTCTTGATGAAGGTGAAAGAGGAGAGTGAGAAAGGTGGCTTAAAACTCACCATTTGAAAAACTAAGATCATGGCATCCAGTCCCATCACTTCATGGCAAATAGTTGGGGAAACAATGGGAAACAGTGGGAGACTTTATTTTCTTGGTCTCCAAAATCACTGCAGATGGTGACTGCAGACATGAAATAAAGGTACTTGTTCCTTGAAAGAAAAGGTATGACCAACCTAGACAGCCTATTAAAAAGCAGAGAGATGTTACTCTGCCAACAAGGGTCTGTCTAGTCAAAATTATGGTTCTTCCAGTAGTCATGTATGGAGGTGAGAGTTGGGCTGTAAATAAAGCAGAGTGCCAAAGAATTGATGATTTTGAACTATGGTGTTAAAGAAGACTCTTGAGAGTCCCTTGGATTGCAAGGAGATCAAGGCAGGAGGAGAAGGGAATGACAGAGGATGAGGTGGTTGAATAGCATCACCAACTCAATGAAAATTAGTTTTAGCAAGCTCCAGGAGTTGGTGATGGACAGGGAAGCCTAGCATGCTGCAGTCCATGGGGTCATAAAGAGTTGGACATGACTAGCAACTGAACTGAATTGGCTTCCACATATAAGTGATAGTGTATGATATTTGTCTTTCTCTGTCTGACTTGTTTCAATTAGTATGATAGTCTCTATGTTGTTGCATTGTCACTGAGTTATGTCAGACTCTCTTGCAGCCCCATGCCCTGTAGCCCATCGGGATTCTTTGTCCATAGGCTTTCCCAGGCAAGAATCCTGGAGTAGGTAGCCATTCCCTTCTCCTGGGGATCTTCCCAACTCAGGAATCGAACCTGGGTCTCCTGCACTTCAGGTAGATTTTTATCACTGAGCCACCTGGGAAGCCCATGATAATCTCTAGGTCCATCAACATTGCTGCATTGTTTCATTCTTTTTTTGATGGCTGGGTAGTATTCCATTAAATAGGCACCACGTCATCTTTGTCCATTCATCTCTTGCTGGAATTTAAGTTGTTTCCATGTCTTGGATATTATGTATAGTGCTGCTGTGAACATACAGGTGCATGTATCTTTTTTAAATTACAGTTTTGTCTGGGTATTTTCCCAGGAGTGGGATGCTAGATCATATAGTAATTCTGTAAAACCAGAATATAGTAAAACCAGAGACATTACTTTGCCGACTAAGGTCCATCTAGTCAAGGCTATGGTTTTTCCTGTGGTCATGTATGGATGTGAGAGTTGGACTGTGAAGAAGGCTGAGTGCTGAAGAATTGATGCTTTTGAAATGTGGTGTTGGAGAAGACTCTTGAGAATCCCTTGGACTGCAAGGAGATCCAACCAGTCCATCCTGAAGGAGATCAGCCCTGGGATTTCTTTGGAAGGAATGATGTTAAAGCTGAAACTCCAGTACTTTGGCCACCTCATGTGAAGAGTTGACTCATTGGAAAAGACTCTGATGCTGGGAGGGATTGGGGGCAGGAGGAGAAGGGGACAACAGAGGATAAGATGGCTGGATGGCATCACTAATTTGATGGATGTGATTCTGAGTGAACTCTGGGAGATGGTGATGGACAGGGAGGCCTGGCATGCTGCGAATCATGGGGTCACAAAGAGTCGGACACGACTGAGTGACTGAACTGAACTGAACTGAACTAAAGAGTGTCCAGAGAAGGCAATGACAACCCAGTCCAGTACTCTTGCCTGGAAAATCCCATGGGTGAAGGAGCCTGGTAGGCTGCAGTCCATGGGGTCATGAAGAGTCGGACACTACTGAGTGACTTCACTTTCACTTTTCCCTTTCTTGCATTGGAGAAGGAAATGGCAACCCATTCCAGTGTTCTTACCTAGAGAATCCCAGGTACAGGGGAGCCTGGTGGGCTGCTGTCTATGGGGTCGCACAGAGTCAGACACGACTGAAGCAGCTAAGCAGCAGCAGCAACAGGAGGGTCCTAGCCTGAGATCAGCTCTCCAGAGGAGGCACACAGCACACCTGAGATGGTGCTCTTTTGGCACACCTGGGAAGCTGAGCGGCCCAGACCAGGGAGGTGATTAAGATGCACGGCCCACCTGGGACAATGTGCTTGCCAAGCACCTGGTCGCCTGAGCTGCTCGAACCTGGGAAGGTCACAAAATGCACGCCCAACCTAGTCTGTCCCTTTGCGGAGTACCTGAGAACCTGAACCGGAGCAGCTTAGACCTGGGAAGTGCACAAAATGCAGGATCTGCTTTGGACAGTACCCCTGCAGAGCAATCTGGAGCCTGAGCAGTACACATGCCGCCATGAGCTGGGGCAAACCTAGTGAGATCCATATACTGTGAGCCCTCCCTGCACCACATGCCAGAGATATTTGTTGGCAGTGTTCCTCTCTCCCCACAACACAACTGAACAAGTAAGCCTAAATAAGTGATCACCTTTGCACCCTTGTGTCAGGGCAGGAATTAGACAATGAAAAGACTTGCAGAGGAAGTCAAAATAAAGAAGAGGAAACTGCTCTGGGAGTGACAGGTGCAACAGATTAAAACCCTGTAGTTAACATTGACTAAGCAATAGAAGGGGCCTATAGAGTTTAAGAAGAAGTAGAAGCTGGAACAAGGAACTATCTGGCACTGAACTGACCCCACATTGCCCACGACAGCTCCAGAAAAAAATCCTATATATATTTTCACTATTATCAAATTTTAATTTTTATAAGATCTTTATTGCTCCTGTAATTTTCATTTTTATAACCTACTATTACCTTGCAAAAGAGACCCTACTTTTTAAAGCAAATTGCATCTATGTGTGTGTGTATATATATATATATATTATAATTTTTGTGATTGATTATGTTTTGTATTTTTAATATTGTATTTTGGGGAGTCTAACCTCTACTCTAGACTTTAAAAAAAACTATTTTATGTATTATGCATCGAACCTGGACTGGCGCTTTGTTTCTTATATGATATTATACATGTTTCAATGCCATTCTCCCAAATCATCCCACTCTCTTCCTCTCCCACAGAGTCCAAAAGACTGTTCTATACAGCTGTGTCTCTTTTTGAGGAGGGAGGTGGGAGGGGGTTCAGGATGGGGAACACGTGTGCACCTGTGGCAGATTCATGTTGATGTATGGCAAAACCAATACAATATTGTAAAGCAATTCACCTCCAATTAAAATAAATAAATTTAAATTAAAAATTACTTTATGTATTTTAATTAGAGGTGAATTACTTTACAGTATTTTAGTGGTTTTTGCCATGCACTGACATGATCAGCCATGAGTATACATGAGTCCCTCATGCTGAACACCCCTTCCAGCTCCCTCCCCATCCCGTCGAATCTGGACTGGCGATCTATTTCACATATGATAATATACATGTTTCAATGCTATTCTCTCATATCATCCAACCCTCGCCTTCTCCCACAGAGTCCAAAAGCCTGTTTTTTATCTCTGTGTCTTCTTTTGCTGTCTCACATATAGGATCATTGTTACCATCTTTCTAAATTCCATATATATGCATTAATATACTGTATTGATGTTTTTATTTCTAACTTACTTCACTCTGTATAATAGGCTCCAGATTCATCCACCTCATTAGAACTGATTCAAATGCATTCTTTTTAATATGTGAGTAATATTCCATTGTGTATATGTACCACAGCTTTCTTATGCATTTGTCTGCCAAAGGACATCTAGGTTGCTTCCATGCCTTCACTATTGTAAAGAGTGCTGCGATGAACATTGGGATACACATGTCTCTCAATTCTGGATTCTTTGTTGTAGATGCCCAGTAGTGGGATTGCTGGGTCATAGGGCAGTTCTATTTCGAGTTTTTAAGGATTTTCCACACTGTTCTCCATAGTGACTGTACTAGTTTGCATTCCCACCAAGAGTGTAAGAGGGTTCCCATTTTTCCACACCTTTTCCAGCATTTATTGTTTGTAGACATTTTGTTAGCAGCCCTTGTGACTGACATGAGATGGTACCTCATTGTGGTTTTGATTTGCATTTCCCTGATCATGAGTGATGTTGCTCATCTTGTCATGTGTTTGTTAGTCCTCTGTAGGTCTTCTTTGGAAAAAATGTCTGTTTAGTTCTTTGCCCCATTTTTTGATTGGGTCATTTATTTTTCTTGTAGTGAGCTGCATGAGCTACTTGTATATTTTTGAGACTAATTCTTTCTCAGTTGCTTTGTGTGCTATTATTTTCTCCCAATCTGAAGGCTGCCTTTTCATTTTGGTTATAGTTTCCTTCATTGTGCAGAAGCTTTTACGTTTAATTAGATCCCGTTTCTTTATTTTTGCTTTTATATCCATTACTCTAGGAGGTGGGTCAAACAGAATCCTGCTGTGATTTATGTCAGAGTGTTTTTCCTATGTTTTCTTCCAGGAGTTTTATAGTTTCTGGTCTTACATTTAGATCTTTAGTTCATTTTGAGTTTATTTTTGTGTATGGTGTTACAAAATGTTCTAGTTTGAATATTTTGCAAGTGGATGAACAGTTTCCCCAATACCACTTGTTAAAGAGATTGTCTTTTCTCCTTCTTTGTCAAAGAAAAGTTGTCCATAGGTGCATGAATTTATCTCTGGGCTTTCCACTGTGTTCAATTTATCTATATTTCTGTCTTTATGCCAGTATCATACTGTCTTGATGAATGTAGCTTTGTAGTGTAGTCTGATGTCAGGCAGGTTGATTCCTCCAGTTTAATTCTTCTTTCTCAAGATTGCCTTGGCTATTTGAGGGTTATTATTTTTTTTTTTTTGTATTTCCATACACATTGTGAAATGATTTGTTCTAGTTATGGAAAAATACTGGTAGTATCTTGACAATTACTTTAAATGCAGACAGATTACTACAATGAAAAGACACAGACTGGCTGAATGGATACCAAAACAAGAGCCATTTATATTCTGTCTACCAGAAACCAACTTCAGACATAAAGACACATATAGACTGAAATTGAGAGGATGGAAAAACATATTCTATGCAAATGGAAAACAAAAGAATGCTGGAGCAGTAATCCTCATATAAGACAAAACAGCTCTTAAAATAAGAATACTGCAAGAGATAAGATAGGACACTACATAATGATCCAGGGATCAATCCAAGAGGAAGATATAACAATTGTAAATATTTATGCACCGAACACCTTATTGCCAAATTCACATTTAAAGTGAAGAAATTAGGGAAATACACTAGGCCATTCAGGTACAAACTAAATCAAATCCCTTATGATTACAGAGTAGAAGTGACAAATAGATTCAAGAGAATAAATCTGATAGAGTCCCTGAAGAACACTGGACACAGGTTTGTGACATTGTACAGGAGGCAGTGATCAATACCATCCCAAGAAAAAGAAATGCAAAAAGGCAAAATTGATGTCTGAGGAGGCCTTACAAATAGCTGAGAAGAAAGAGAAGCAAAAGGCAAAGGAAAAAAGGAAAGATATCAACTTGAATGCAGAGTTCCAAAGAATAGGAAGGAGAGATAAGGAAGCCTTCCTCTGTGATAAATTCAAAGAAACAGAAGAAAACACTAGAATTTGAAAGACTAGAGATCTCTTCAAGAAAATTAGAGATACCAAGGCAATATTTCATGTAAAGATGAGCCCAATATAGGACATCAATGGTATGGACCTAAGAGAAGCAAAAGATATTATAAGTGGTGGCAACAATAGGCAGAAGAGCTATACAGAAAAGACCCATATAACCATGATGGTGTGGTCACTCACCTAGAGCTAGATATCCTGGAATGTGAAGTAAAGTGGGCCTTAGGAAGCATCACTATAAAGAAACCTAATGGAGGTGATGGAATTTCAATTGAGCTATTTCAAATCCTAAGAGAATATACTATTAAAGTGCTGCACCAAATATGCCAGCAAATTTGGAAAGCTCAGCAGTGGCCATAGGACTTGAAAAGTTCAATTTTCACTCTAATCCCAAAGAAAGGCAATGACAAAGAATGTTCAAATACCACACAAATGTACTCATCTCACACACTAGCAAAGCAATGCTCAAAATTCTCCAAGCCAGGCTTCAGTAGTATGTGAAACCTTAAATTCCAGATGTTCAAGCTGGTTTTAGAAAACCAGAGGAGCCAGAGATTGAATTGCCAGAATCTGCTGGACCATCAAAAAAGTAAGAGAGTTCCAGAAAAATATCTACTTCTGCTTTATTGACTGTGCCAAAGCCTTTGACTGTGTGGATCACCATGAACTGTGGAGAATTCTTCAAAAGATGGGAATACCAGACCAACTAGCCTGCCTCCTGAGAAATCTGTATGCAGGTCAAGAATCAACAGTCAGACCTGGACATGGAACAACAGACTGTTTGCAAATTAGGAAAGGAGTACATCAAGGCTGTATTTAATCAACCTGCTTGTTTAAGATATGAGCAAAAGACATCATGTGAAATGCTGGGCTGGATGAAGCACAAGCTGGAATCAAGATTGCCAAGAGGAATATCACTAACCTCACATTTGCAGATGAGAGAACCCTTATGGCCAAAAGTGAAGAACTAAAGAGCCTCTTGATGAAAGTGAAAGAGGAGAATGAAAAGGTTGGCTGAAAACTCAACATTCAGAAAACTAAGAGCATGGCATCCAGTCCCATCACTTCATGGCAAATAGATTATGAAACAATGGAAACAGTGACAGACTTTATTTCTTTTGGAGGGGGGACAAAATCACTGCAGATGGTGACTGCAGCCATGATATTAAAAGACCTTTCCTCCTTGGAAGAAAAGCTATGACCAAACTAGACAGCATGTTAATGTGCAGAGACATTACTTTGCCAACAAAGTGCCACCTAGTCAAAACAATGCTTTTTCCAGGAGTCATGTATGAATGTGAGAGTTGGACTATAAAGAAAGCTGAGCACTGAAGAATTGATGCTTTTAAACTGTGGTGTTGGAGAAGTGTCTTGAGAGTCCCTTGGACTGCAAGGATATCAAATCAGTCAATCCCAAATTCAGTCCTGAATATTCACTGAAAGACCTGACACTGAAGCTCTGATATTTTAGTCACCTGATGTGAAGATCTAATCCATTTGAAAAGACCCTGATGCTGGGAAAGATTGAAGGCAAGAAGAGAAGGAGATGACAGACGATGATATGGTTGGATGGCATCACAAACTTGATGCACATGAGTTTTAGCTATCTCCAGGAGCTGGTGATGGACAGGGAAGTCTGGAGTGCTGCAGTCAATGGGATCTCAAAGAGACAGACACGACTGAGTGACTTGACTGAATATTCCATTGTGTATATGTACCACAACTTCTTTATCCATTCATCTGTCGATGGACATCTAGGTTGCTTCCATGTTCTTCCTACTGTAAATACTGCTGCAATGAACAATGAGATACATGTGTCATTTTCAATTTTGGTTTCCTCAGGGTATATGCCTAGGAGTGGGATTGCTGGGTTATATGGTGGTTTTATTCCTAGTTTTTAAAGGAATATCCATACCATCTTGAATAGAGGCTGCATCAATATACATTGTCACCAACAGCACAAGAGTGTTACCTTTGATTCACAACCTCTCCAGCATTTATTTTTTGTAGACTTTTTGTTGATGAGCATGTGACTCGTGTAGGGTGATACCTCATTGTAGTTTTGATATGCATTTCTATGGTAATAAGTGATAATGAGCATCTTCTCATGTGTTTGTTAGCCATCTTTGGAGAAATGTCCATTTATGTCTTTGCCCCACTTTTTGATTTTCCCACTTTTTCATTAGGTTGTTTCTTTTTCTGGTATTGAGTTGTATGAGCTGCTCGTATAATTTGGAAACTAATCCTTTGTCAGTAGTTTCATTTGCTATTATTTTCTCCCATTCTGAGGGTTGTCTTTTCACCTTGCTTATATGTTCACTTGCTGTGAAACAGGTTTTAAGTTTAACCAGGTCCCACTTGTTTACTTTTGTTTTTATTTGCATTACTCTAGGAGGTGGGTCATAGAGAATCTTGCTTTAATTTACGTCATTGAGTGTTCTGCCTAGCTTTTCCTCTAAGAATTTTATAGTCTCTGGTCTTATATTTAGGCCTTTAATCCATTTTTATTTGATCTTTGTATATTGTGTTAGGAAGTGTTCTAATGTCATTCTTTTACATGGAGCTATCCAGTTTTCCTGGCACCACTTATTGAACAGGCTGTCTTTGCCCATTGTATATTCTTGCCTCCTTGGTCAAAAATAAGGTACCCATAGGTGCATGGGTTTATTTCTGGACTTTCTATCTTGTTCCATTGGTCTACATTTCTGTTTTTGTGCCAGTACCATACTTTCTTGATGACTGTTGCTTTGTAGTATAATCTGAAGTCAGCCAAGGTTGATTCCTCCAGCTCCATACTTGTTTCTCAGAACTGCTTTGGCTATTCGGGGTCTTTTTTGCTTCCATATGAATTGTGAAATTTTTTGTTTCCTGCTAAGTCGTTTCAGTTGTGTCCAACTCTGTGCGACCCCATAGACACCAGCCCACCAGGCTCCCCTGTCCCTGGGATCCTCCAGGCAAGAATACTGGAGTGGGTTGCCATTTCCTTCTCCAGTGCATGAAAGTGAAAAGTGAAAGTGAAGTCACTCAGTTGTGTCCAACTCCTACTACCAGGCTTCTCTGCCCATGGGATTTTCCTGGCAAAAGTACAGAAGTGGGTTGCCATTGCCTTCTCTGACCCACCTCCTAGGGTAATGGAGAGTCACACACCCTGAGAGACCCACACAGAGACACATAGAGACACACAACGGAGAGACACTCACACTGAGAGACATACCCTTACAGAGAGAGAAAAACAAAAACACCGACACACACACACACTGAATACCAGACACACTCACACTGAGAGAGACACACACACTGAGAGACAGAAACACACTGAGGGACACACACAGCGACTCACAGAGACATGCAAACTGAGAGGGACACACACACTGAGAGAAACACCCTCATCCAGGAAGAGACACACACTCCTGAAAGTGAGACACACACACACTGAGGGAGACACTGTGACAGTCACGCAGAGACACACACACTGAAAGGGACACACACACACTGAGAGTTAACCATGCACACTGAGATAGAGAGACAAACACACACACACACACACTGAGAGAGATACACATGAGAGAGACACACACTGTGAAAGAGTGAACACGCAAAATACAGAGACACGCACACACTGAGAGAGACATACATACTGAGAGAGACACAAACATTGTGAGACACACATGCTGAGACACACACACACACACACACACACACACTTAGAGACATACACATATATAGAGATACACACACATGCACTGAGAGTGAGTGATATCCACACTGAGAGAGAGAAACACACACTGAGAAACACCCGTGAGAGAGACTTAAACACTTAGAGAGAGTTACACTGAGAGACACACACACACACAGTAGGTTTTCAGATATATACAGGAGACCAGACACTAGATACTCACTCTTAATATGCTGGTGTATGGGATGCCCACACAGTTCCCATGCATCCATATACACACAGCTGCACATGTTAGCTGGGGCTACCTTTCTTCCCTCGAAAGCACACTTGATCACTCTTTCCTGTGAATGCCTACTTTTCATGCCATTTTCCCAACTCTCTTTACAGCATGGATGCTCTTATGTTCAGAATTTTTGCTTACATAAATTTCAACCATTTAGCTCCATGCAATGCAGAAGATGCAGTTATTGTCTCAATCCCTCTCTTCACACGCAGAGATACAGTTAGTGGGTTCTCCTTCTCTGTGCACATTGTAGAAACATGTGTTAGCGTTCATCAGTAGCAAATGTTGTGTTCATGACAGGAACTATCATTTCCCTAATAGAGCCACGTGTGTATGACTTTGTTCACATATACTACTCATAGACCTAATATGAAGTAGATGATGGCCACACAGACATACTTTGGGCATCACCAGCACAAACTTATTCCTGGTCGAGATTCCGAGTTTTGTGCTCCAGGGAACTGTGTGTTCTGGCTCTCAGAGCACAGGTGTCATGTGACGACTCAGCAAAAGGGAGAAGGAGAAACTGGTGAGTGAGCCACTGCAGTCTCCCTGCATCAGGACCTCTCAGCCCATCACACAAACTCAGGGATGGCTGAGTTGCCTCAGCCCCAACCAGTGAGCTCCCCATACCACAAGGCACACGTACATGCACCTGATGCTGGCAAAGAATGAAGACAAAAGGAGGAGAGGGTGGAAGAGGATGGAATGGTTAGATAGCACCACTGACTCAAGGGGCATGAATTTGAGCAGGCTCCAGGACATTGCAAAGGATAGAGAAGCCTTTCAGGCTGCAGTCCACAGGGTCGGAAAGAGTCAAACACGACTTAGCAACTGAAGAACAGCAATAAAAATAGACAGGCTAGATGGCAGTTCCTGGTAGGTCCCTCCCTTTCCTCCATGCTAAGAAGCTGGTGAAAGCCTTCATCTGGTTGGTACACAGTGATATGAAAGTCCGGCTGGTTCTCCTCCTGTGAGTTGCATGTGGAGCAGCATGGTTTTGTCTTACTCTGGGGTCCCGGGTCCAGGGTGGTCCTGGGGCTGTCTCTAACTGGGGGTCGCCTCAGGAGAGCTGACTTGGGGCATCCCTGTTTCTCAGTCACCTCCCCCTGACATCCAGGTGTGTCATTCTCACACGTTTTCCCCTCTGCAGGTCTTTTCTAGTTGACCCCGAGTCCTTGGATCCCATCTGCACAAACATCCCTGGCCTCGTGTGTCATGGCAGGTTGAAAGGTGGTCCTTAATGGGACCTGCATCCTAAGAGTATGTGTTGCAAGGGAAAAAGTTCATGTGCTTTCACTTTACTCCCTTTATAACCCACTTGGTGACAATTCCTGTCCCTCACTGCCTATTCCATGAAGATGCTGTCTCTAATAATCCAATAGTCTGGTTGTTCATTGATTCATTCATTGGATTATCTTCAGGGTCACTGTCTAAAAAGGAGACCAGCACTCTGCATCTGATGTATTAATCCTTCCTGGTTTCCACAGAAAGCTAACAGCACAGAGAACATCGTGATGGCATTCTTGTTTCCATGACAACCAGGGTAAGCCACTCTTTCCTGGGCAGAAACATTTCACAAGAAAACTGACTGGAGAGATGGAGTAAATGTAGAGACATGGACACTAGTCAGTGTCTGCTCTCAATGTGAGTTGTGTGTGTGTGTGTGTGTGTGTGGTGCGTGGTGCTGGTGGTGTGGTCTTTACTTGGATATTAAGAGCTCTGATCCCTCCTGATTTATGAGAGCATGGCAGCTCCTCCTTTTGTGGGGTGTTAAGGTGCCCCAGTAATCTGTCATACCCTGCCCCATGTCACGTCACACCTGTTGTGTGAGGACATTGTCACCTGAGTCCCTGAAAGCAGGCATCTCCAAACACTTCTCATCCTACACCTTTGCTTCACAATGGTTGTTTGTTGCGTGAGCTCTTAAAGATCATCAGTTTGCTCATCATTTACACCTACTGAGAGTGAAGTGTTTTGATGTGTATGATATGAGGGAGAAAATTTGAAGTCAGCAAATGGGACAGATGAGCAGGATTGAAAGATCTAAGGTAACTTTGCATAGCCCAGGGGAGGATATCATCAGCTACCTACCCTGAGTAGCTGGCACAGGCAAACCAAGAAACATGTTCTCTAAAAGTCAGATTTCCTTGTAGCACGCCACTAATTACAGTTAGGTAAATTGGATTAAAAGCAGCGAAGTGGCTCCTTTATCATGGAAGCATGAACACAAGCTCCTTCATGTAAGAATTAAAGATTTTAAAATTAAAAAAAAATAAAAAATTTAAAAAAAATAAAAATAAAAATAAATCATATAAAGTAAAAAAAAATAAAAAAATAAATAAATAAAGTGTAAAAAAAAAAGACTGTGGGGTAGGCTTTTTTTGTTGTTTTTTATTGTGGTTATGTTTAGAAATGGATGCTGCTGATGTTATGGTTTGGGGGTGTCTTCTTTGTTCCTAGAGAAAACAGAGCATTTATAGGATGTCAATTCAGTTCAGTCACTCAGTCATGTCCGACTCTTTGTGACCCCACGGACTGCAGCACGTCAGGCTTCCCTGTCCATCATCAACTCCTGGAGCTTGCTCAAACTCATGTCCATCAAGTCGGTGATTCCATCCAACCATCTTGTCTTCTCTCATCCCCTTCTCCTCCTGCCCTCAATCTTTCCCAACATCAGAGTCTTTTCCAATGAGTCAGTTCTTCGTGACAGCATTTACAGGATATACTGTTGTAGTTTTTATCAGGGTAGGAAAGTGCTGTCAGGAGAATCAGGCTCCAGGTAAAGGATGTCCACGCTTCTCATCTCTAGCCTTGTGTGCTGCTGAGTGGTGCTGAGACGGGGTTCTGCCAACCCCATTTTCACTCTGCCATCTGGCTCCCCCGGAGGGTCGGCCAGCAGGGTTGGTGGGGGGCAACAGATGTTATGGCTTGTGTTTCCTTCTAGGAGTTTTATGGTTTCAGGCAGTAACATTTAATCCATTTTTTGTGTAAGAAAATGGTCCAGTTTGATCCTTTTGCATGTAGCTGCCCAGTTTCTCCAACAGCACCTATTGAATAGGCCGTCTTTTCCCTGTCATATACCCTTGCCTCCTGTGACGTAGATGAATTGACCATATGCACTGGGCTCTATTTCTAGGCTCCCTCTTCTGTTCCACTGGTCTGTTTGCCACTGGTGTGTCTGTTTTCCTGCCAATACCATGGCTGTTTGATGACCATAGCTTTGTACTGTCATATGAAGTCATGGAGCCTGATTCCTGAGGCTCTCCCCTTCTTTCTCAATTCATGGCAAGCTCAGCAGTAAATCTGTGCCCATGGCAAACTGACTTTGACCAGAGGCATCCGCTTCCCAAGTTTCTAGCAGACCTGCCTAAGTTTATTTTGCTCTTTGTAATTGGGAGGGACTCTCCCTGACAGGCGCCAGCTGCTTCCCACCCCACAATGCAAGAGGCTGTTTGGAGCAGAGAGATGTCCAAAACTATTGTCCAGATTTGGTGTCACCTAGGGTAAGTCACTCAAGCTTGTTTTGCATTACATTTGTCCTGTATTTGATAATACCTGTCAGACATGACTGAGCAACTTCACTTTTACTTTTCACTTTCATGCATTGGATAAGGAAATGACAACCCACTCCAGTGTTCTGGCCTGGAGAATTCCAGGGATGGGAAAGCCTGTTGGGCTGCCATCTATGGGGTCGCACAGAGTCGGACATGACTGAAGCGACAGCAGCAGCAGCAGCTGTGATAGTAAGAGCTTTGCTCCATCCTATAGTCACTCTAGGGTATAAGTAAGATGATTTTTCTTTTAACACTGCCTGGCCACTATCTTCTCTAGACTATGGTGAGGGAAAAAATTGGTTAAGATGAAACATCTGAAATTCTCACACTGGTTCTTTCTGCATATGCAGTTGGAAAAAATTTGGCTTTATGAAATATTTTTTTCCTAATATTACTTCCTAATATTTAGAAAATTGACCAAAATGAATGTCAAACCTCTTGATCTGGGAAATATTCAGTACTGAATTCATATCTGGTATTGAAGCTAGCTTAAGTTTGTTGGTTTTCTAAATGTAACACAACTGTTGTACCTAGGTTTGTTAGAGATCACATAAGACCTTATATCTGTTGCAAATGTGTCAGCAAGAACATATCAATAATGTGATATGATGAAATATTAAGTCTACCTAAAATAGCTTTCTCCAGATTTTGGTAACTTGAAAGTGATCAAGTTAAATGGCAAAAATTCATTGACTATTTGGGTCACACTTCAAATAGGAAAAAATATTGGAACATTCGTTGCTGGACAAATCTGTTTACCAACCTCTACCTTCTTAGGAGAGGAAGACTAAAGCATAAGTTTCCAATCAGAAAATACTGGTATGACAAACAGTTCACAATTACTTGCCTCTTAGTTTTCACTGAAAATTAAGATGTTTAAATTCGAATCTAAATATGTAATTAAAGCTACTAAGAATAAAGGAAAACATTATTAGTATATACTAGGGAAATAGGATATATGTTTTGAGTAAAAAAAGTGTTTTATACATGGTCAGGCTGAAATTAGATTAAACTTTGGTAAATATTGGAAAGACTCAGAATGTAAACTCTTTACATAGAATACACAAACATAATTATACTAAAATATTCATAGAAAAATGACAAGAGGGAAATTCTTCAGATTTTAATATTGACTCTCTTTGAATGGAGAATGATTTTGCTTTCTTCTTTCAAATTTTCTGCATGTATAAAATTTATAATAGAAAAAAGGCAAGCCAATTAAGGATTTCTCCTTTGTTGCCAGAATAAGCACTGCTTCAGAAACATACTGCTGGAAAATTTCCGTGCAGCCAGCACTAGAGAAAAATGCTATTGCTTAAAGGAGATTTAATCTCCCAAGATGAGATAATACCAACATGTATTTTCAGAGGAGGTTCCTTTGAACCTATAGTCATGAGCATTTCAGGTTTCCTCCAAAACTTTCAAGCACTAAGCAAAGATCCACTCGGGAGGAGCAACTTGGAGGAATCTGGGCTAAATTACTTTACAAGATTGCTAGTGAAGACATAGGTGATTGCAGTATTAACTATTTTCACTGCATTTATCCTTCAGTCGTCCATTTATTAAGTATTTATTGAATGCCAGATCTTGGGCCATAATTTATGTAACTTTTAGATTATGTTTGCATTGTCTTACAGTGAACAATGATCTTATTTGACCAAATGTTTTGAGACTTTTTGACAAACTTCCCAAATGTCAAATTTTAATTAAATTTCTTTTGACTTCCAGCTAACTTTAAGGCTCTTTAGGGAGCCCTTAAGGCATCTGAAGGAGGAATATTGAATTAGTTTCATTTGATATGTTGAATTACATGCGAAGTGTTTTCAAAGGGTGATAAGCCTTCCGAGATTATACTGTATGGGTAAAGTTCACTATATGTCCTGGTATAATCTATCAGCCGTAATTCTGGTTCTACCACAGCAACTTGATTCAGCTTCTTTGTCAACACATTGTGATCAGATCTTCAACCTCACCTTTTAAGTCTTTAATAGACAACTAAGCTGCACTTTGCAAAATTTCTTAATCTTCAAGCAAATTCATAGGAAGGCCTTTTAAACAAACATAGGTCAGATTTGGTTAAGAAATTTTTATCAAACTGGTAGGAGAAGCAAATCTTCCCTCTTGCTGGCAGCCACAATAGACCCTAAGGCTGTCTGCAGTAGAGTCAGCAGAGTGACAAGACAATCTTACAGTGACACTCACCCTTGAAGGGAGAGGGGATTTTGACTGTGCTATATGCTAGTACTTAAGAATGAACAGTGAAAGAGGAACTGTTAGCTACTTAATTAAGTGAGTTATGAAGTACTGGCTTTGGAAAAATGTGGTTTTCATAAAATACAATGAAAGCCTAAAACCAAGGATTTCTTACTTTGTGCCCTGAAATAACAGAGCTCCATTTAGAACAATACCCTGGTGGCATGAAGGTAAAATGAGAAAAAGTAAGGAATTCAGGGCCAGAGACACATAGAGACACTCACACTGAAGGCCACACACACTGAGACATATACACATATAGAGAGTGAGACACACACACAGAGACACAGACACACACAGATAAACAGATACACAGACACACATAGATAAACACATACACACACAATGAGAGAGACACACACAGAGAGAAGCACAGAGAAACAGACACTCAGAGAGTGAAACACATACACTGAGAGAGAGACACAAAAACACTGAGAGACACACATAATGAGAGACACACAGAGACACACAATTTGAGAATGACACACATGCTAAGAGAGACACCCACATCCAGGAAGAGAAACACACTCCTGAGAGTGAGACACACACACACATTGAGGGAGAGAAACATACACACAGAGAATGAGACACAAACTCACAAAATGAGAGAGACACACAAACAGAGAGAGAGACATGCACACAACAGGGAGGGAGAGACACACATACTGAGAGACACACGCAAAAAAAGACACTAAAAATAGACACAACAGTGAGGCAGACAGAAAATGAGACAGACACACAAACATTCAGAGAGAAACATAATGGGAGACACACGAACAGAGACACTGTGAGAGTCAACAGAGAAACACACAGAGAGACACACAGTGTGAGAGAGACACATACATGAGAGAGACACACACTGTGAAAGAGTTAACATACAATGTACAGAGACACATGCACACACACTCTGAGAGAGACACACACACATTGAGAAAGACAGATATCCACACTGAGGAGAAACAAACACTGACACACACACACACTGAGGGAGACATACACACTGAGTGAGACAGACAAACATTGTGAGACACACACACTGAGACACACACACACTTAGAGACATACGCATACAGAGAGACACACACACACGCTTAGAAAGAGAGAGACATCCACACTGAGAGAGAGAAACACACACACAGAGACACACACACAAAGAGGGACTTAAACACTGACAGAGAGACACAAAAAGAGAGGGGCAACACAAAGTCACAAAGAGACACGCACAGTGAGAGACTCACACACAGAGACACATACACATACAGAGAGAGAGACACACACACACAGAGACACAGATACACACTGAGAAACAGATGCACACAGACACTGAGAGAGACACACACAAAGAGACCCACAGAGACACACATAGTAGAGAACAACACACACACTGAGAGAGTCACACACGCTGAAAGAGACCTACACACTGAGTGAGAGGCATAAACAGTGTGAAATACACATGGTGACACCCACACACACGCTTAGAAACATAGACATACAGAGAGAGAGACTCACACACACTGAGAGAGACAGAAACACTGAGAAACAGACACACTGAGAGACCCACAAACACTAAAAACAGACAAACAACACTGAGGCAGACACACAGTGAGAGAGACATACGCACACTGAGAGACACAATGGGAGACACATGAACAGAGACACTGTGGGAGTCACACAGAGACACACACACACAGAGACACACACCTGGAAAGAGACACACACACACACACTGAGAGTTCTCCACACACACAGAGATAGAGAGACAAACACACACACACTGAGAGACCCACACACTGAGACAGACATACACAGTGAGAGAGAGACACAGACATTGTGATGAACACACACTGAGACACACACACACACTTAGAGACATATACATACAGAGAGAGGCACACACACACACACTTAGAGACATATACATACAGAGAGAGGCACACACACACACACACACACTTAGAGATAGAGAGACATCCGCGCTGAGAGAGAGAAACACTCATGGAGAAAGACGTAAACACTGAGAGACAGACACAAAAACAGAGAGACAAAATAGAGACATGTGTACTGAGAGACACACTCTGAAACACATACACATACAGAAAGAGAAACACATGCACAGAGACACAGACAAACACTTAGAGACACACAAACACTGAGAGAGACACACACAGAGATACATACTGAGACCCACACCATCAGAGAGTGAGAAACACACACTGTGAGAGAGACACAAAGATACTGAGAGTCACACACATTGAGAGAGAGACACTAACACACTGAGAGACAAACACACAAGACAGAGACACACATATTCACAGGGAGACACACACACACTGAGAGACAAACACACACACACTGAGAGACCCACACACTGAGAGAGACATACACAGTGAGAGAGAGATCCAGACATTGTGAGACACACACACTGAGACACACACACAGATTTAGAGACAAATACATACATAGAGAGACAAACACACTGAGAGACAGAGAGAGATCCACACTGAGAGAGAGAAACACACATGGAGAAAGACTTAAACACTGAGAGAAACAAAAAAACAGAGACAACATAGAGACACGTGCACTGAGAGACACACTCTGAAACACATACAGAAAGAGATACACACACACAGAGATGCAGACAAACACTTAGAAAGAGACACACACACACTGAGAGGGACAAACACACACACACTGAGACCCACACCATCAGAGAGCGAGACACACACACTGAGAGAGAGACAGAAAGTTACTGAGAGTCACGCATATTGAGAGAGAGACACACACACACACTGAAACAAACACACACACGCTGAGAACCAGAAATGCTCACAATGAACAAGACACACACAGTAAGAGAGACACACACACTGAGCTAGAGGCAGAAACACATCGAGAGAAACACATTCTGAGAGACACACACAGAGACACACAAATTGAGAGTGACACACATACTGAGAGAGACACACACACTTAGAAACATACACAATCAGAGAGAGATACACACACACTGAGTGAGAGACACCACCCTGAGAGAGAGAAACACACACAGAGACACACACACAAAAGAGACTTAAACACTGATAGAGAGACACAAACATGGAGAGGCAACACAGAGACACATAGAGACACACACTGAGAGAAACACACACTGAGACACATGCAGAGAGAGACACACACACAGAGACACAGATACCCGTTAAGAAACAGACACACACACACCAAGAGACACACACACACACAGTGACCCACAGAGACACATACTCAGAGAGCAAGACACACAGACTGAGAAAGTCACACACACTGAAAGACTCACACAGACACTAAATAGAGACATACAATGCTGAGGCAGACACACAGTGAGACAGACACACACACTTAGAGGGAGAGACACAATGGGAGACACAAGGACAGAGACACTGTGGAGACACACAGAGACACACACCCACTGAAAGATACACACTGAGAATTACACATGCACACAGTGAGAGAGAGAAAAGCACACACACACTGAGAGACACACAAATGAGAGAGACACACAATCACAGGGAGAACACACACTGAGAGGCATACACAGAGAGAGAGACACACACACATATGCTAAGAACCAGAAACACTCACACTGAAAGAGACACACACATTGACAGAGTCACACACACTGAGAGAGAGACAAAAACACACTAAGAGACACACATTCTGAGAAAACACAAAGAGACACAGGTACTGAGAGTGAGACACACACTGGGAGAGACAGACACACACTTAGAGACATGCACATACAGAGAGAGATACACACACACACTGAGAGAGGGAGAGACATCCACATTGAGAGAGAGAAGTACACACAGAGAAACACACAAAAAGAAAGACTTAAACAGAATGAGAGACACAAACACGGAGAGGCAACACAGAGACACATAGAAACACACACACTGAGAGACACACACTGAGACACATGCACATACAGAGAGAGACACACACACACAGAGACACAGATACACACTGAGAAAGACACACAAACAGGCTGAGAGAGACACACACACAGGGACCCACAGAGAAACACACACTCAGAGAGCAAGACACACAGACTGAGAGAGTCACACACACTGATAGACACAAACACCCTGAGAGTCACACACACTGAGAGACTCACACAGACATTAAAAAGAGACATAAAACACTGAGGCAGACACACAGTGAGACAGACACACACACTTAGAGAGAGAGACACGATGGGAGACAGAAGAACAGAGACACTGTGGAGACACACAGACACACACACAGACAGAGACACACACACACTGAAAGATACACACTGAGATTTAGCTATGCACACAGTGAGTGAGAGAAAAACACACAGAAACTGAGAGACATACCCACTGAGAGAGACATATACAGTGAGAGAGAGACACAGATATTGAGAGACACACACTGTGACACCCACACACACGCCTAGAGGCATAGACATACAGAGAGAGATACTCACACACACTAAGAGACACAAACACACTGAGAGACAGACACACTGAGAGACTCACACAAACACTAAAAACACACACAACACTGATGCAGACACACAGTGAGAAACACAATGGGAGACACATGAACAGAGACACTATGGGAGTCACACAGAGAGACACACAGACACAGACACACAACCTGAAAGAGACACACACACACACTGAGAGTTCTCGCACACTGAGAGAGAGACAAACACACACACACTGAGAGATAAACACACACACACTGAGAGATAAACACACTGAGAGAGACATACACAGTGAGAGAGAGACCCAGACATTGTGAGACACACACAAACACTTAGAGACATATAATACAGAGAGAGGCACACATACACACTGAGAGATAGGGAGACATCCACACTGAGAGAGAGAAACACACATGGAGAAAGACTTAAACACTGAGAGAGACACACAAAAACAGAGAGACAACATAGATTCATGCACTCTGAGAGACACACACTGAAACACATACACATACAGAGAGAGACTCACACACACAGAGACAAAGACACAGACTGAGAAACAGACACACACACACACTGAGAGAGACACACACAGACACTCACCTAGAACCACACCGTCAGAGAGGGAGACACACACACTGTGAGAGTCACACACACTGAGAGAGAGACAAAAACACACTGAGAGACACACACACAAGAGAGAGACACACACATTCACGAGGAGACACACACACACACACACTGAGAGACATAAACACAGAGAGAGACACATACAGTAATGCTAAGAACCAGAAACACTCACACTGAACGAGACGCACACACTGAGAGAGGCACACACACTGAGAGAGAGACACAAACACACTGAGAGACACATTCTGAGAGACACACACAGAGACACACAAATTAAAGTGACACACATGCTGAGAGAGACACACACACACACTTAGAAACATACACATACACACTTAGCTAGAAAGAGACATCCAACTTAAGAGAGAGAAACACACTCTGTGACATACACACAAAGATTTAAACACTGACTGAGAAACACAAACATGGAGAGACAACAAAGAGACACAGAGACACACACATTGAGAGACACACATGGAGACACATATACATACAGAGAGAGACACACACAGAGAGACACAGATACACACTGAGAAACAGGCACACACATGCTGAGAGTGATACACACAGGGATCCACAGAGACACACACACTCAGAGATCAAGACACACAGACTCAGAGAGTCACACACACTGATAGAGAGACACAAACAAACTGAGAGTCACACACACTGAGAGACTCACACAGACACTAAAAAGAGATACAGAACGCTGAGGCAGACACACAGTGAGACAGACACACACACTTAGAGAGAGAGACAAAATGGGAGACACAAGAACAGAGGCACTGTGGAGACACACAGAGACACACACACACAGAGACACAAACACACTGAAAGGTACACATACTGAGAATTACCCACACACACAGTGAGAGAGAGAAAAACACACACACTGAGAGACACACAGACTACAGAGAGACACACTTAATCACAGGGAGAACACACACTGGAAGACATACACATAGAGAGAGACACACATACTAAGAACCAGAAACACACTGAAAGAGACACACACATTGAGAGAGTCACTCACACAGAGAGAGACAAAAACACACTGTGAGACAAACATTCTGAGAGACACACACAGAGACACACAAATTGAGAGTGACACACTCGCTGAGAGAGACACACACACTCTTAGAGACATGAAAATACAGAGAGAGATACACACAGACACTGAGAGAGAGAGACATCCACACTGAGAGAGAGAAACACACACAGAGACACACTCACAAAGAGAGACTTAAAGAGATTGAGAGACACAAACATAGAGAGGCAACACAGAGATACATAGAGAGACACACACTGAGAGACATACACATACAGAGAGAGAGACACACACAGAGACACACAGGGAGAACACACACTGAAAGACATACACATAGAGAGACACACATGGAGACACACATGGAGACACATACACATACAGAGAGAGACACACACAGAGGGACACAGATACACACTGAGAAACAGGCACACACACGCTGAGAGTGATACACACCCAGGGACCCACAGAGACACACACACTCAGAGATCAAGACACACAGACTCAGAGAGTCACACACACTGGTGTTCTCCCTGTGTGTCTCTCTGTGTGTGTGTCTCTCTCTGTATGTGTATGTCTCTCAGTGTGTGTGTGTCTCTATGTGTCTCTGTGTTGCCTCTCTGTGTTTGTGTCTCTCAATCTCTTTAAGTCTCTCTTTGTGAGTGTGTCTCTGTGTGTGAGAGACACACAAACTACAGAGAGACACACAATCACAGGGAGAACACACACTGAAAGACATACACATAGAGAGACACACACAGTAAGAACCAGAAACACACTGAGAAACCGACACACACACACTGAGAGAGAGACACACAGACACTCACAGAGACCCACACTGTCAAAGAGTGACACACACACTATGAGAGTCGCACACACTGAGAGAGAGACAAAAACACCCAGAGAGTCACACACACTGAGAGAGACACACACAAGAGAGAGACACACACAAGATAGAGACACACACATTCACAGGGAGACACACAAACACTGAGACATACACATAAAGAGAGTGATACACACACATACTTAGCTAAAGAGAGACATCCACCCTGAGAGAGAGAAACACACACAGAGACACATGCACAAAGAGAGACTTAAACACTGACTGAGAGACACAAACATGGAGAGGCAACATAGTGACACATGGAGACACATACACTGAGAGACATACACATACAGAGAGAGACACAGACACACACTGAGAAAAAGGCACACACATACTGAGAGAGACACACACAGGGACCCACAGAGACACACACACTCAGAGAGCAAGACACACAGACTGCGAGAGTCACACACACTGATAGAGAGACACATACACACTGAGAGTCACACACAGAGACTCACACAGACACTAAAAAGAGACACACAATGCCTAGGCAGACACACAGTGAGACAGACACACAAACTTAGAGGGAGAGACACAATGGGAGACACTGTGGAGACACAGAGACACACACTCACTGAAAGATACACACACACACAGAATTATCCATGCACACAGTGAGAGAGAGAAAAATGCACATACACTGAGAGACAGAAACTAGAGAGAGATACACACAATCACAGGGAGATCACACACTGAGTGGCATACACAGAAACAGAGAGACACACACAGATGCTAAGAACCAGAAACACTCGCACTAAAGGAGACAAACACATTGAGAGGGTCACACACACTGAGAGAGACACACACTGAGAGACACACATTCTGAGAGTCACATACTGAGACACAAATTGAGAGTGACACAACCGCTGAGAGAGACACACACATATGTAGAGACTTGCACATACAGAGAGAGAGACACACACACAGAGACACACCAACTGAGAGTTAGCCACACACACAGTGAGAGAGAGAAAAACACACAAACACTCAGAGACATACACACTGAGAGAAACATACATAGTGAGAGAGAGAGACACAGATATTGAGAGACACACACTGTGACACCCACACACATGCTTACAGACATAGACATGCAGAGAAAGAAACTCCCACACACAGAGACAAAAACACACTGAGAGACAGACACACTGAGACACTCACACAAACACTAAAAACAGACACACAACACTGAGATAGACACACAGTGAGATAGACACACAGTGAGATAAACACACACACATCGAGAGACACAATGGGAGACACATGAACAGAGACACTCTGGGAGTCACACAGAGACACACACACACAGAAACACACTCTCAAGACACACACACACATACACCCTGAGAGTTCTCCACGAACAGTGAGAGAGAGACAAACACACACACGTTGAGAGACACAAACAGAGAGACATACACAGTGAGAGAGAGACACAGAAATTGTGAGACACACACACTTTGAGACATATACATAGAGAGAGAGGCACACACACACACTGAGAGATAGAGAGACATCCACACTGAGAGAGAGAAGCACATGCAGAGAAAGACTTAAACACTGAGAGAGAGACACAAAAACATAGAGACAGCATAGAGAAATGCACACTGAGAGACACACACTGAAACATATGCACATACAGAGACATACACAGACAGAAACACAGAGACACACTGAGAAACAGACATACACACACTGAAAGAGACATGCACACAGACACTCACCAAGACATACAATGTCAGAGAGCAAGACACATACACCATGAGAGACGCAAACACTTAGAGAGACATACACAGTGAGAGAGAGACAAAGACATTGTGAGACACACACACTGAGAGATAGACATCCACACTGAGAGAGAGAAACACACACAGAGAAAGACTTAAACACAGAGAGAGAGACACACAAAAACAGAGAGATAATATAGAGAAATGAACACTGAGAGACACACACTGAAACATATGCACATACAGAGAGAGACACACACACAGATACACAGACACACACTGTGAAACAGACACACACACTGAAAGAGACACACACAGACACTCACCGAGACCTACAACATCAGAGAGTGAGACACACACACTGTGAGCATCACACACACTGATAAGAGAGACAAAAACACACTGAGAGTCACACAGACTGAGAGAGACACACAAAAGAGAGAGAGACACACATTCACAGGAAGACACACACATTGAGAGACATACACAGAGAGAGAGAGACACACAGGCTAAGAACCAGAAACACTCACACTGAACTAGACACATACACTGAGGGAGACACACACACTGAGAGAGACACACAAACACACTGAGAGACACACATTCTGAGAGACACACACAGAAACACACAAACTGAAGTGACACACATGCTGAGAGAGACACACACACTTAGAGACATACACATACAGAGAGAGATACGCACACACGCTTAACTAGAGAGAGACATGGACACTGAGAGAGAGAAACACACACAAAGAGAGACTTAAACACTGACTGAGAGACACAAACATGGAGAGGCAACACAGAGACACATAGAGACACACACACTGAGACACATACACATACAGAGAGACACACACACAGAGACACAGATACACACTGAGAAATAGGCATAAACACACTGAGAGTTACACACACCCAGGGACCCACAGAGACATACACACTCAGAGAGCACGACACAGAGACTAAGAGAGTCATACACACTGAAAGAGAGACACAAACACACTGAGAATCACACAATCTGAGGCACTCACACACACAAAAATAGACACACAATGCTGAGGCAGACACATAGTGAGACAGAAACACACACTTAGAGGGGGAGACACAATGGGAGACACAAGAACAGAGACACTGTGGAGATACACAGAGACACACACACACAGAAACACACACACACTGAAAGATACATACGCACTGAGAATTACCCATGCACATAGTGAGAGCGAGTAAAATGCACACATACTGAGAGACACACAAATTAGAGAGAGACACACACAATCACAGGGAGAAATACACACGGAGGGGCATACAACAGAGAGACACACAACCCCTAAGAAAAAGAAACATTCACACTGAAAGAGACACACACACTGAACAGAGTCACACACTGAGAGAGACACACAAACACACTAAGAGACACACATTATGTGAGATACACACAGAGACACACACATTGAGAGTGGTACACACAGACTTAGAGACATGCACATACAGAGAGAGAAACAAACACACAGTGAGAGAGAGAGAGAGATGCACACTGAGAGAGAAACACACACAAAGATACACACACAAAGAGATACTTAGACTGAGAGACAGAAACATGGGGAGTAAACACAGAGACACATAGAGACACACACACTGAGAGACACACACATTGAAACACATACACATACAGAGAGAGACACACATACAGAGACACAGACACACACTGAGAAACAGACACACACACACTGAGAGATACACACACAGAGATATTCACCGAGACCCACACCAACACTGAGACCCACACCATCAGAGAGCAAGACACCCACACTGTGAGAGTCACACACATTGAGAGAGAGAAAAAAACACCCTGAATGTCACGCACATTGAGTGAGAGACAGAAAAACACTGAGGGTCACCCACATTGAGAGAGAGAGACAAACACACTGAGAGACACACATAACACAGAGACACACACATTCACAGGGAGCCACACACACACTGAGAGACATACACAGAGAGAGTTACACACACACACAATAAGAGGCAGAAACACTCACATTGAACGAGACACACACACTGAGAGAGAGACACACACTGAGAGAGAGACACAAACACACAGACATACACTCTGAGAGACACACACAGAGACACACAAACTGAGAGTGACACACATGCTGAGTGAGACAAACACACACTTAGAGACATACACATACAGAGAGAGATACACACACACACACTGAGAGAGAGGGAGACATCCACAATCAAAGAGAGAAAAACACACAGAGACCCACACATAAAGAGAGACTTTAACACTGACTGAGAGACACAAACATGGAGAAGCAACCCAGAGACACATAAAGACACACACACTGAGAGACACACACTTAGAGACACACAGACACTCAGAAAGAGACAGACACAGTGAGACACAGATACACACTGAGAAACAGACACACACACATTGAAAGAGACACACATACAGGGACCGACAGAGACACAAACACTCAGAGAGCAAGACATATATATTGAGAGAGTCACACACACTGATAGAGAAACACAAACACACTGAGAGTCACACACACTGAGAGGCCCACACAGACACTAAAAAGAGACACACTGAGGAAGACACACAGTGAGAGAGACAAACACACATTGAGAGACACAATGGGAGACACATGAACAAAGACACTGTGGGAATTACACAGAGATACACACACACAGAAACACACACCCTGAAAGACACACACCCATACACTGAGAGTTCTCCACACACACTGAGAGGGAGAGACAAACACACACACACTGAGAGAAACATACACAGTGAGAGAGAGAGAGAGACCCAGACTTTGTGAGACACACACACTGAGACACACAGACACACACACTTAGAGACATATACATACAGAGAGAGAGACACACACACTCAGAGCTAGAGAGACTTCCACACTGAGAGAGAGAAACACTCACGGAGAAAGACTTAAAAACTGAGAGAGACACAAAAATGAGAGACAACAGAGACACACAAACTGAGAGACACACACTGAGACACATAAACATACAGAGAGAGAGACACACACACACACACACACACACTGAGAGAGTGACATCCACACTGAGAGAGAGAAGCACACACTGAGACACACATGCAAAAAGAGACTGAAACACTGACTGAGACACAAACATGGAGAGGCAACACAGAGACACATAGAGACACACACTGAGACACAACACATACAGAAAGACACACACAGAGAGAGATACAGATACACACTGAAAAGCAGAAACACACACACACACAGAGACACACACACAGGGACCCACAGAGGCACACACACTCAGAGAGCAAGACACACAGACTGAGTGAGTCACATACACCCAGAGAGAGAGACAAACACACTGAGAGTCACACACACTGAGATACTCTAACAGACACTAAAAGGAAACACACAATGCTGAGGCAGACACACAGTGAGACAGACAAACACACATAGAGGGAGAGACACAATGGGAGACACACAAACAGAGACACTGTGGAGACACACACAGACACAAACAGACACTCACACACACTGAAAGATACAAACACACAGAGAGTTAGCTGCACACACAGTGAGAGAGAGAAATACGCACACAAAATAAAGAGACACACACACTGAGAGGGAGACAAAAACAAACTGAGAGACATACTTTCTGAGAGACACACAAATTGAGAGTGACACACATGCTAAGAGAGACACACACACACTTAGAGACATACACATACAGAGAGAGAGACACACACACACCGAGTGAGTGAGACAACCACATTGAGAGAAACACTCACAGAGACAAACACACCAAAAGAGACTGACATACTGACTGAGAGACACAAACACAGAGAGACAACACAGAGACATAGAGAGACACACACACTGAGAGGCACACACTGACACAGACAGATACAGAGAGACACACACAGAGACAGAGACACAGTGAGAAACAGACACAAAAAACTGAGAGAGACACACACAGGGACCCTCAGAGACATACACACTCGAAGAGCAAGACATACAGAATGAGGAAGTCATACACACTGAGAGAGAGACACAAACACCCTAAGAGACACACACAAGAGAGAGACACACACATTCACAGGGAGACACACACACACTGAGAGACATACACACTGAGAGCGAGACACATACACACGCTAAGAACCAGAATCCCTCACACTGAATGAGTCACACACATTGAGAGACACACACAACCTGAAATTGAGACACAAACACTCGGAGAGTCACACATTCTGAGACAAACACATGGAGACACAAAAATTGAGACTGACACACACATTCACAGAGACACACACATTAGAGAAACACATGCAGAGAGAGATACACACTCACACTGAGAGAGAGACATTCACAGAGAGAGAGAGAAACAGACAGAGAAAATCAAACAAAGAGAGACTAAAACACAGACTGAGACACATACATGGAGAGGCACATAGAGACACACACACTGAGAGACACACACACTGAGGTACATACACATAGAGAAAGAGACACACACACACGATAAGAACCAGAAACATTCACACTAAAGGAGACACAGTCACTGAGAGAGACACACAGAGAGAGACACAAACTGTGAAAGAGAGAATGCAGAATATTCAGAGACACAGACACACTTAGAAAGACAACACAATGAGACAGTCATCCACACTGAGAAAGAGAAACAGGCACTGAGAGACACACACACTGAGAGAGACATACACACTGAGTGAGAGGCACAAACATTGGGGGACACACACGGTGAAACCCACACACAGGCTTAGAGACATAGACATACAGAGAGAGAGACTCACACTCCCTGAGAGACACAAACACTCTGAGAGACAGACACACTGAGACACTCACACAATCACTAAAAACAGACACGCAACACTGAGGCAGACGCACAGTGAGACAGACAAACACATTGAGAGACACATGGGAGACACACAAACAGAGACACAGTGGAAGTCACACAGAGACACACACACACACAGAAACACACACCATAAAGACACACACACACACACTGAGAGTTCTCCACACAAACTGAGAGAGAGACAAACACACACATATGCTGAGAGACACACACACTGAGGGAGACATACAGTGGGAGAGAGACAGATATTGTGAGACACACACACTGAGACACACACACACACACTTAGAGACATATACATACAAAGAGAGACACACACTGAGAGATAGGGTGACAAACACAGTGAGAGAGAGATACACTCAGAGAAAGACTTAAACACTGAGAGAGAGTCTCCAAAAAGAGAGAGACAATAGAGACATGCACACTGAGAGACTCACACTGAAACACATACACATACAGAGAGAGACACACACACAGGCACACATACACAGGAGAAACGGACACACACACACTGAGAGAAACACACAGGGACTGACAGAGTCACACACACTCAGAGAGCAAGGCACACAGACTGAGAGAGTCACATACACTGAGAGAGAGACTCAAACACACTGAGAGTCACACATATTGAGAGAGAGACACAAACACACTGAGAGTCACACACATTGAGAGAGAGACACAAACACACTGAAAGACACACACACATTCACAGTGAAACACACACACATAAAGAGACATACACACACAGAGAGTCATACACACATAGAGAGACAACACACAAGGTAAGAACCAGAAACACTCACACTGAATGGTACACACACACTGAGAGAGATACACACCCTGAGGTACACAAAGAGACACGTACACATACAGAGAGGGACACAAAAACAGAGACGCAGATACACTCTGAGAAACAGACACAGAAAAACTGAGAGAGACACACACACAGGGACCCTCCAAGAGACACAGACTCAGAGAGCAAGACACACAGATGGAGAGAGTCACACACACTGAGAGAGAGACACAAACACCCTGAGAGTCACAAACACTGAGAGAGACACAAACACACTGAGAGTCACAAACGTTGCGAGAGAGACACAAACACACTGAGAGACACACACAAGAGAGAGACACACATATTCACAGGGAGAAACACACACACAGAGAGACATACACCCTGAGAGAGAGAAACACGTACACGCTAAGAACAAGGAACCCTCACACTGAAGGAGTCACACACACTGAGAGAGAACACCACTTGAGAGAGTGACACAGACACAGGGAGAGTCACACATTCTGAGAGACATAGATGGAGACACAATAAGTTTGAGTGACACACATGCTGACAGAGACACACACACTTATAGACACACATACAGAGAGAGACACACACACACACTGAGTGAGAAAGAGACATCCACACAGAGAGAGAGAAACATAGTCACACACACAAAGTGAGATGAAAACAGACTGAGAGACACAAACACGGACAGGCAACACAGAGACACACACACAGAGACACATACACATACAGTGAGAGAGACACACACACTAAAAACCAGAAACATTCACACTGAAAGAGACACACTCACTGAGAGAGACACACAGGGAGAGACACCCACTGTGAAAAAGGGAACATAGAATATATAGAGACATAGACACATTTAGAAAGACAACACAATGAGACAGTCATCCACACAGAGAAGGAGAAACAGGCACTGAGAGACACACCCACTGAGAGGGACTTACACACTGAGTGAGAGGCACAAACATTGGGAGACACACATGGTGAAAACCACACACAGGCTCAGAGACATAGACATACAGAGAGAGAGACTCACACACATGAGAGATACACTCTGAGAGGCAGACACCATGAGAGACTCACACAAACACTAAAAACAGATACACAACACAGAGGCAGACACACAATGAGACAGACTCACACACATTGAGAGACACAATTGGAGGCACATGAACAGAGACACTGTGGGAGTCACACAGAGACACATGCACACAGAAACACACACCCTGAAGGATACACACACACACACACACACTGAGAGTTCACAACACACACTGAGAGGGAGAGACAAACACAAACACGCTGAGAGACACACACACACACAGGGACCCACAGAGGCATACACACTCAGAGAGCAAGACACACAGACTGAGAGAATCACATACACTCAGCGAGAAACACAAACTCACTAAGAGTCACACACATTGAGAGTGAGAGACAAACACATAAGAAACAGACACACACATTCACAGGGAGACACACACACACTGAAAGACATAAACACAGAGACACAGAGAGAGACAAACACACTAAGAACCAGAAACACTTTCACTTAACGAGACACACACACTGAGAGAGACACACACTGAGAGACACAGATTCTGAGAGACACGCACGGAGACACACACATTGAGAGTGACTAACACACTGAGAGACATACACATACAGAGAGAGATACACACACACACTGAGAGAGAAGCACACAGTGAGACTCACACACAAAAAGAGACTGAAACACGGACTGAGAGACACAAACATGCAGAGGCAACACAGAGACACATAGAGACACACACTGAGACCCAACACATACAGAAAGAGACACAGAGACACAGAGACACACTGAGAAGCAGAAACACACACACTGAGAGAGAGACACACACAGGGACCCACAGAGGCACACACACTCAGAGAGCAAGACGCACAGATGGAGTAGGTCACATACACTCAGAGACAGACACAAACACACTGAGAGTCACACGCACTGAGAGAATCTAACAGACACAAAAAAGAAACACACAACCCTGAGGCATACACACAGTGAGACAGACAGACACACATTGAGAGATACAATGGGAGACACATGGACAGAGACAATGTGGGAGTCACACAGAGAGACAGACACAGAAACACACAACATAAAGAAACACACACACACTGAGTGTTCTCCACACAAGCTGAGAGAGAGAGAGACAAACACACACATGCTGAGAGACACACACACTGAGGGTGACATACACAGTGGGAGAGAGACACAGATATTGTGAGACACACACACTGAGACACACACACACACACACACTTAGAGACATACACATATAGAGACACACACTGAGAGATAGGGTGACAAACAAAGTGAGAGAGAGATACACTCACAGAGTAAGACTTAAACACAGAGAGAGTCTCCAAACAGAGAGAGACAATAGAGACATGCACACTCAGAGACTCACACTGAAACACATACACATACAAAGAGACACACACACACAGACACACATACACACTGAGAAACGGACACACACACACTGAGAGAAATATACACACAGGGACTGAGAGAGTCACACACACTCAGAGAGCAAGGCACACAGACTGAGAGAGTCACATACACTGAGAGACAGACACAAACACAGTGAGAGTCACACAGATTGAGAGACAAAGACACTGAAAGACACACACACAAGGGACAGGCTCACATATTCACAGTGAAAAACACACACATTAAGAGACATACACAGATAGAGAGACGTTCACACACAGAGAGACAACACACAGGATAAGAACCAGAAACACTCACACTGAATGATACACACACACTGAGAGAGATACATACCCTGAGGTACACAAACTGAAATGTACACATACAGAGAGGGACACACATACAGAGACTCAGATACACACTGAGAAACAGACACAGAATAACTGAGAGAGACACACACACAGAAATGTACACATACAGAGAGGGACACACATACAGAGACTCAGATACACACTGAGAAACAGACACAGAATAACTGAGAGAGACACACACACAGAGACCCTCCGAGAGACACACACTCAGAGAGCAAAGCACATAGATGGAGGGAGTCATACAACTGAGAGATGGACACAAACACCCTGAGAGTCACAAACACTGAGAGAGACACAAACACAATAGGAGTCACATACCTTGAGAGAGAGACAGAAACGCACTGAGAGACACACACAAAAGAGAGAGACACACACATTCACAGGGAGAAACACACACACTGAGAGCCATACATCCTGAGAGAGAGAAACACGTACATGCTAAGAACAAGGAACTCTCACACTGAAGGAGTCACACACACTGAGAGAGAACCTCACTTGAGAGAGTGACACAGACACTCGGAGAGTCACACATTCTGAGAGACACACATGGAGACACAATAAGTTTGAGTGACGCACACGCTGACGGAAACACACGCATTATAGACGCACATACAGAGAGAGACACACACACTGAGTGAGAAAATGACATCCACACAGAGAGAGAGAAACATAGTCACACACATAAAGTGAGACGAAAACACAGACTGAGAGACAGAAACACGGACAGGCAACACAGAAAAACATAGAGACACACACACAGAGACACATACACATACAGAGAGAGAGACACACACACACGCTAAGAACCAGAAACACTCACAATGAAAGAGACACACTCACTGAGAGAGACACACAGAGAGAGACACACACTGTGAAAGAATTAACACACAATATACAGAGACACGGACACACTGAGAGAGACACACACAATGAGACAGACATCCACACAGAGAAGGAGAAACAGGCACTGAGAGACACACACACTGAGCTAGACATACACACTGAATGAGAGGCACAAACATTGGGAGGCCACACACGGTGAAACCCACACACAGGCTTAGAGACATAGACATACAGAGAGAGAGACTCACACACCCTGAGAGACACAAACACCCTGAGAGACAGACAGACACCACTGAGACACTCACACAATCACTAAAAAACAGACACGAACACTGAGGCAGACGCACAGTGAGACAGACACACACACATTGAGAGACACCATGGGAGAAACACAAACAGAGACACTGTGGGAGTCACACAGAGACACACACACACAGAAACACACACCATAAAGACACACACACACACACTGAGAGTTCTCCACACAAACTGAGAGAGAGAGACAAACACACACATGGCGGAGAGACACACATACTGAGGGAGACATACACAGTGGGGAGAGACACAGATATTGTGGGACACACACACACTGAGACAGACAAACACATTAGGGACATAAACATATATAGAGAGACACACACACACACTGAGAGATAGGGTGACCAAACACAGTGAGAGAGAAATACTCTCACAAGAAAGACTTAAACACTGAGAGAGAGTCTCCAAAAAGAGAGAGACAATAGAGACATGACACTCAGAGACTCACACCGAAGCACGTACACATACAGAGAGAGACAGCACACACAGACACACATACACACTGAGAAACAGACCGACACGCACTGAGAGAGACACACACAGCAGGGCCACAGAGACACACACACTCAGAGAGCAAGATCCACAGAAAGCGAGAGTCACACACACTGAGAAGGAGACACAAACACCCTGAGAGACACACACAGCAGAGAGACATAGACATTCACAGTGAGACACACACACTGAGAGACATACACACAGCAAAGAGACACACACAAACAGGGTAAAAAACAGAAAAGCTCACACTGAACGAGTCACACACACTGAGAGAGACACACAACCTGAGAGAGAGACACAAACAATCAGAGAGTCAACACATCTGAACGACACACATGGAGTCACCACAATTGCAAGTGACATACATGTTGACAGAGACACACACACACAAGATACACACCACACTGAGAGAGAAATAGCCATCCCGCAGAGAGAGAAACACAGAAAAGAGACCCACAACACACACAAACAGAGACTAAAAAATGACTGAGAGATACATACACGTAAGGCAACACAGAGACACATAGAGACAACACAACGTGAGCACCATACACATACATTAGATTAACACACACACTAAGAACGCAGAAAACACACACGTGAAAGA
>NW_017190086.1:0-14927 GCF_001704415.2 Capra hircus
CGTTGAGCATGCTCTCCTCCTAGAATGAGCATTTGTGCAGTGTTTGGGGGCCTGATCCTGCGTGTCTGGGTTCCTGCCCACAGCCTCAACTCAGGGGAAGCAGCCCCTGAGGCAAGACCTGCTGGAGGAGCCCTGGGCGCCCGCCTGATAGGCGAGAGCACAGCCAGCAGTGTAGCGAGCCTCCTCGGGAGAAGAGGAGGCAGCCGAGCCCAGTCAAGAGGAAAGCCCTGCTTGCACGGAGCTAAGTGTGCCTCCAGTAAGGCAGAGCTCTAGCTCTGCTCAGAGCCCCGATCTGGCAGAGTTCCTGGCGCGAGGCTGCTCTGCCGGGGGCTAGCCTTGCCCAGACTTGCCTTGCTTTTAGGCTGCCCCTCCAGGAAGGAGCAGGCAGCAGGAGCCTGGGAGTCGCCACTGGCGCCTTTCTTGCCTCAGCTCCAATCCTGCCTTGCCTTTGCACTTAGGTCCCAGTCCTCCTTAAGGAGAGCTTAGGGGCTGGTGGGTTGCACACTGCCCAGGGCTCCAGCAGTGAGAATCTGTCAGAGGGAAGGGAAGGGCAACTGCAGGGCTCCTCCAGCGGTTGCTTGGCGCCAGATTCAGCGCCACACGGAGAGCACCAGGCTCCCAGGGCCCCTGGCTGGGGTTTTCATCCCGCACACACGGATGCTGATTCCTTGGGTGCCCAGAAAGTGTATGACAGACGTAGGTTCCCTAGCACTCTCCTCCCCAGCAGAGAATGTGCAGGTGTTGGGGCCTGATCCTTGCGTGTCTGGTTCCTGCCCACAGCCCAACTCAGGGGAAGCAGCCCCTGAGGCAAGACCTGCTGGAGGAGCCCTGCGCGCCCCGCCTGATAGGCGAGTGCACAGCCAGCAGGGAAGCGAGCCTCCTCGGGGAAGAGGAGGCAGCAGAGCCCGTCAAGTGAAAGCCCTGCTTGCACGAGAGCTAAGTGCGCCTCCAGTACGGCAGAGCTCTAGCTCTGCTCAGAGCCCGATCTGGCAGAGTTTCTGGCGCGAGCTGCTCGGCCGAAGGGCTACGCCTTGCCCAGACTTGCCTTGCTTTTAGGCTCCCTCCCCAGGAAGGAGCTGTGCTGAAGGAGCCTGGGAAGACGCCACTGGCGCCTTCCTTGCCTCAGCTCACCTGCCTTGCCTTTGCACTTAGGTCCAGCCGTCGTTGGGAGGCTTAGGGGCTGGTGGGTTGCACACTGCCAAGGGCTCCAGCAGTGAGAAGCTCTGTCAGAGGGAAGGGAAGGGCAACTGCAGGGCTCCTCCAGCGGTTTCCTTGGCCGCCAGATCAGCGCCGCACCGGAGAGCACCAGGCTCCCAGGGCCCCTGGCTGGGTTTTGCAGCCCCGACACACGAGCTGACTCGCTTGGGTGCCAGAAAGTGTATGACAGACGTAGGTTCCCTAGCACTCTCCTCCCCAGCAGAGACATGTGCAGGTGTTTGGGGCCTGATCCTGCGTGTCTGGGTTCCTGCCCACAGCCCCAACTCAGGGGAAGCAGCCCCTGAGGCAAGACCTGCTGAGGAGCCCTGCGCCCCCGCCTGATAGGCGATGCACAGCCAGCAGTGGTAGCGAGCCTCCTCGGGAGAAGAGGAGGCAGCCGAGCCCAGTCAAGAGGAAAGCCCTGCTTGCCACGGAGCTAAGTGGCGCTCCAGTACGGCAGAGCTCTAGCTCTGCTCAGAGCCCGATCTGGCAGAGTTCCTGGCGCGAGCTGCTCTGCCGGGGGCTAGCCTTGCCAGACTTGCCTTGCTTTTAGGCTGCCTCTCCAGGAAGGAGCAGGCAGCAGGAGCCTGGGAAGACGCCACTGGCGCCTTTCCTTGCCTCAGCTCCATCCTGCCTTGCCTTTGCACTTAGGTCCCAGTCCTCCTTAGGAGAGGCTTAGGGGGCTGGTGGGTTGCACACTGCAAGGGCTCAGCAGTGAGAATTCTGTCAGAGGGAAGGGAAGGGCAACTGCAGGGCTCCTCCAGCGGTTGCTTGGCCGCCCAGATTCAGCGCCACACGGAGAGCACCAGGCTCCCAGGTCCCCTGGCTGGGGTTTTCAGCCCCGCACACACGGAGGCTGATTCCTTGGGTGCCCAGAAAGTGTATGACAGACGTAGGTTCCCTAGCACTCTCCTCCCCAGCAGAGACATGTGCAGGTGTTTGGGGCCTGATCCTGCGTGTCTGGGTTCCTGCCCACAGCCCAACTCAGGGGAAGCAGCCCCTGAGGCAAGACCTGCTGGAGGAGCCCTGCGCCCCCGCCTGATAGGCGAGTGCACAGCCAGCAGGGAAGCGAGCCTCCTCGGGGGAAGAGGAGGCAGCAAGTCCCGTCAAGCTGAAATCCCTGCTTACACGAAGCTAAGTGCGACTCCAGTACGGCAGATCTCTAGCTCTGTTCAGAGGCCCGATCTGGCAGAGTTCCTGGCACCAAGATGCTCTGCCATAGGCGAGCCTTGCGCAGACTTGCCTTGCTTTAAGGCTCCCTCCCCAGGAAGGAGCAGGCTGTGTGAGGCTCGGAAACGCCACTGGCGCCTTCCTGGCTTCAGCTCTACCCCTGCCTTGCCTTTGCACTTAGGTCCCAAGCGTCCTTGAGGAGGGCTTAGGGGCTGGTGGGTTGCACACTGCCAAGGGCTCCAGCAGTGAAAGCTCTGTCAGAGGGAAGCGAAGGGCAACAGCAGGGCTCCTTCAGCGGTTCCTTGGCCGCCCAGACAAAGCTCCGCACGGAGAGCACCAGGTTCCAAGGGCCCCTGGCTGGGTTTTGCATCCCCACACTCCCAGAGGGCTGACTCCGTGGGTGCCTAGAAAGTGTGTGAGAGACGTAGGTTCCCTAGCACTCTCCTCCCCAGCAGAGACATGTGCAGGTGGTTGGGGCCTTATCCTGCGTGTCTGGGTTCCCGCCCACAGCCTCAACTCAGGGGAAGCAGCCCCTGAGGCAAGACCTGCTGGAGGAGCCCTGCGCGCCCGCCTGATAGGCGAGAGCACAGCCAGCAGTGTAGCGAGCCTCCTCGGGAGAAGAGGAGGCAGCCGAGCCCAGTCAAGAGGAAAGCCCTGCTTGCACGGAGCTAAGTGGGCCTCCAGTACGGCAGAGCTCTAGCTCTGCTCAGAGCCCCGATCTGGCAGAGTTTCTGGCGCGAGGCTGCTCGGCCGGGGGCTCGCCTTGCCCAGACTTGCCTTGCTTTTAGGCTCCCTCCCCAGGAAGGAGCTGTCTGAGCGAGCCTGGGAGACGCCACTGGTGCCTTCCTTGCCTCAGCTCCAATCCTGCCTTGCCTTTGCACATAGGTGCCAGGCGTCGTTGGGGAGGGCTTAGGGGGTGGTGGGTTGCACACTGCCAAGGGCTTCAGCAGTGAGAGCTCTGTCAGAGGGAAGGGAAGGGCAACTGCAGGGCTCCTCCAGCGGTTTCTAGGCCGCCTAGAATCAGCGCCGCACCGAGAGCACCAGGCTCCCAGGGCCCCTGGCTGGGGTTTTCAGCCCCGCACACACGGAGGCTGATTCCTTGGGTGCCCAGAAAGTGTATGACAGACGTAGGTTCCCTAGCACTCTCCTCCCCAGCAGAGACATGTGCAGGTGGTTGGGGCCTGATCCTGCGTGTCTGGGTTCCTGCCCACAGCCCCAACTCAGGGGAAGCAGCCCCTGAGGCAAGACCTGCTGGAGGAGCCCTGCGCCCCCGCCTGATAGGCGAGTGCACAGCCAGCAGGGAAGCGAGCCTCCTCGGGGGAAGAGGAGGCAGCCCAGCCCCGTCAAGTTGAAAGCCCTGCTTGCACGGAGCTAAGTGCGCCTCCAGTACGGCAGAGCTCTAGCTCTGCTCAGAGCCCCGATCTGGCAGAGTTCCTGGCGCGAGGCTGCTCTGCCGGGGGCTAGCCTTGCCCAGACTTGCCTTGCTTTTAGGCTGCCTCTCCAGGAAGGAGCAGGCAGCAGGAGCCTGGGAGTCGCCACTGGCGCCTTTCTTGCCTCAGCTCCAATCCTGCCTTGCCTTTGCACTTAGGTCCCAGTCCTCCTTAAGGAGAGCTTAGGGGCTGGTGGGTTGCACACTGCCAAGGGCTCCAGCAGTGAGAATTCTGTCAGAGGGAAGGGAAGGGCAACTGCAGGGCTCCTCCAGCGGTTGCTTGGCCGCCCAGATTCAGCGCCACACGGAGAGCACCAGGCTCCCAGGTCCCCTGGCTGGGGTTTTCAGCCCCGCACACACGGAGGCTGATTCCTTGGGTGCCCAGAAAGTGTATGACAGACGTAGGTTCCCTAGCACTCTCCTCCCCAGCAGAGACATGTGCAGGTGTTTGGGGCCTGATCCTGCGTGTCTGGGTTCCTGCCCACAGCCCCAACTCAGGGGAAGCAGCCCCTGAGGCAAGACCTGCTGGAGGAGCCCTGCGCCCCCGCCTGATAGGCGAGTGCACAGCCAGCAGGGAAGCGAGCCTCCTCGGGGGAAGAGGAGGCAGCAAGTCCCCGTCAAGCTGAAATCCCTGCTTACACGAAGCTAAGTGCGACTCCAGTACGGCAGATCTCTAGCTCTGTTCAGAGGCCCGATCTGGCAGAGTTCCTGGCACCAAGATGCTCTGCCATAGGCGAGCCTTGCGCAGACTTGCCTTGCTTTAAGGCTCCCTCCCCAGGAAGGAGCAGGCTGTGTGAGGCTCGGAAACGCCACTGGCGCCTTCCTGGCTTCAGCTCTACCCCTGCCTTGCCTTTGCACTTAGGTCCCAAGCGTCCTTGAGGAGGGCTTAGGGGCTGGTGGGTTGCACACTGCCAAGGGCTCCAGCAGTGAAAGCTCTGTCAGAGGGAAGCGAAGGGCAACAGCAGGGCTCCTTCAGCGGTTCCTTGGCCGCCCAGACAAAGCTCCGCACGGAGAGCACCAGGTTCCAAGGGCCCCTGGCTGGGTTTTGCATCCCCACACTCCCAGAGGCTGACTCCGTGGGTGCCTAGAAAGTGTGTGAGAGACGTAGGTTCCCTAGCACTCTCCTCCCCAGCAGAGACATGTGCAGGTGGTTGGGGCCTTATCCTGCGTGTCTGGGTTCCCGCCCACAGCCTCAACTCAGGGGAAGCAGCCCCTGAGGCAAGACCTGCTGGAGGAGCCCTGCGCGCCCGCCTGATAGGCGAGAGCACAGCCAGCAGTGTAGCGAGCCTCCTCGGGAGAAGAGGAGGCAGCCGAGCCCAGTCAAGAGGAAAGCCCTGCTTGCACGGAGCTAAGTGGGCCTCCAGTACGGCAGAGCTCTAGCTCTGCTCAGAGCCCCGATCTGGCAGAGTTTCTGGCGCGAGGCTGCTCGGCCGGGGGCTCGCCTTGCCCAGACTTGCCTTGCTTTTAGGCTCCCTCCCCAGGAAGGAGCTGTCTGAGCGAGCCTGGGAGACGCCACTGGTGCCTTCCTTGCCTCAGCTCCAATCCTGCCTTGCCTTTGCACATAGGTGCCAGGCGTCGGTTGGGGAGGGCTTAGGGGGTGGTGGGTTGCACACTGCCAAGGGCTTCAGCAGTGAGAGCTCTGTCAGAGGGAAGGGAAGGGCAACTGCAGGGCTCCTCCAGCGGTTTCTAGGCCGCCTAGAATCAGCGCCGCACCGAGAGCACCAGGCTCCCAGGGCCCCTGGCTGGGGTTTTCAGCCCCGCACACACGGAGGCTGATTCCTTGGGTGCCCAGAAAGTGTATGACAGACGTAGGTTCCCTAGCACTCTCCTCCCCAGCAGAGACATGTGCAGGTGTTTGGGGCCTGATCCTGCGTGTCTGGGTTCCTGCCCACAGCCCCAACTCAGGGGAAGCAGCCCCTGAGGCAAGACCTGCTGGAGGAGCCCTGCGCCCCCGCCTGATAGGCGAGTGCACAGCCAGCAGGGAAGCGAGCCTCCTCGGGGGAAGAGGAGGCAGCCCAGCCCCGTCAAGTTGAAAGCCCTGCTTGCACGGAGCTAAGTGCGCCTCCAGTACGGCAGAGCTCTAGCTCTGCTCAGAGCCCCGATCTGGCAGAGTTCCTGGCGCGAGGCTGCTCTGCCGGGGGCTAGCCTTGCCCAGACTTGCCTTGCTTTTAGGCTGCCTCTCCAGGAAGGAGCAGGCAGCAGGAGCCTGGGAGTCGCCACTGGCGCCTTTCTTGCCTCAGCTCCAATCCTGCCTTGCCTTTGCACTTAGGTCCCAGTCCTCCTTAAGGAGAGCTTAGGGGCTGGTGGGTTGCACACTGCCAAGGGCTCCAGCAGTGAGAATTCTGTCAGAGGGAAGGGAAGGGCAACTGCAGGGCTCCTCCAGCGGTTGCTTGGCCGCCCAGATTCAGCGCCACACGGAGAGCACCAGGCTCCCAGGGCCCCTGGCTGGGGTTTTCAGCCCCGCACACACGGAGGCTGATTCCTTGGGTGCCCAGAAAGTGTATGACAGACGTAGGTTCCCTAGCACTCTCCTCCCCAGCAGAGACATGTGCAGGTGTTTGGGGCCTGATCCTGCGTGTCTGGGTTCCTGCCCACAGCCCCAACTCAGGGGAAGCAGCCCCTGAGGCAAGACCTGCTGGAGGAGCCCTGCGCCCCCGCCTGATAGGCGAGTGCACAGCCAGCAGGGAAGCGAGCCTCCTCGGGGGAAGAGGAGGCAGCCCAGCCCCGTCAAGTTGAAAGCCCTGCTTGCACGGAGCTAAGTGCGACTCCAGTACGGCAGATCTCTAGCTCTGTTCAGAGGCCCGATCTGGCAGAGTTCCTGGCGCCAAGATGCTCTGCCATAGGCGAGCCTTGCGCAGACTTGCCTTGCTTTTAGGCTCCCTCCCCAGGAAGGAGCAGGCTGTGTGAGGCTGGGAAACGCCACTGGCGCCTTCCTGGCTTCAGCTCTACCCCTGCCTTGCCTTTGCACTTAGGTTCCCAGCGTCCTTGAGGAGGGCTTAGGGGCTGGTGGGTTGCACACTGCCAAGGGCTCCAGCAGTGAAAGCTCTGTCAGAGGGAAGCGAAGGGCAACAGCAGGGCTCCTTCAGCGGTTGCTTGGCCGCCCAGACTAAGCTCCGCACGGAGAGCACCAGGTTCCAAGGGCCCCTGGCTGGGTTTTGCATCCCCACACTCCCAGAGGCTGACTCCGTGTGTGCCTAGAAAGTGTGTGAGAGACGTATGTTCCCTAGCACTCTCCTCCCCAGCAGAGACATGTGTTTGGGAGGGCTTAGGGATCGCTGAGTTCCACACTTCCAAGGGCTCCAGCACTGAGAGCTCTGTCGACGGGAAGGGAAGGGCAACTGCAGAGCTCCTTCAGCTGTTGCTTGGCTGTCCAGACTCAGCGCCACATTGAGAGCACCATGCACCCAGGGCCCCTGGGTGGTGTCTGCAGCCAGCAGGCTGGCGACTCACTTGTGGTCTCCCATCATTTGCCTGAAATACATAGGTTCCCTAATGCTCTTCTCCCCAGCAGAGCTGTGTGCAGGTTGTTGGGGCCTGCCCCTGCGTGTCTGGGTTCCCGCCCACAACCCCAGCTCAGGGGAAGTAACCCCTGAGCCAAGACCTGCAGGAGGCGAGGTATGGCTCCGCCTGGAAGCCGAGTGCACAGGACAAGTGGAAGGGAGCCTCCTCCGGGGAAGAGGAGGCAGCCCAGTCGCCTGCTGCTGCAAGCCTTGCTGGGGTGGAGCCGAGTGCGCCTCCAGTATGGCAGAGCTCCAGCTCCGCTGAGAGCCCTGATCTGGCAGAGTTCCTTGCGCGAGGCTGCTCTGCCTGGGGCGAGCCTTGCCCAGACTTGCCTGGCTTCTAGACTTCCTGCCCAGGAAGGAGCAGTCTGCACGAGGTTGGGAGACGCCACTGGCACCTTCCTGGCCTCAGCTCTGCTCCTGCCTTGCCTTTGCACCTAGGCCCCAGGCGTTCTTGTGGTGGCTTAGGGGCCGGTGGCTTCCACACTGCCAAGGGCTCCAACAGTGAGAGCTCTGTTCGAGGGAAATGAAGGGTATATTTGGAATGCAATCGTTTATCAGATGTGAGACCCACACCTTCACCCTGAACCCTCACCCCGAGCCCTTACCCTCGCCCTCACCCACACCCTCACCCTGAACCCTTACCCTCACCCTCACCTTGAAGCCTTACCCTCACCCTCACCCCTAACCCTAACCCTCACGCCTCACCCCTCACCCTAACAAGTTGGGGGGCTGTTCTGCACACTGTAACCTTAACCCTTCCCTCACCCGACACCCTATCCACATCCTAACCCTAACCCACTTCATAGTCACGCCCTCAACCCTATACTTACCCTTGAAGTACGTACCTGCATCATCTTCGTTTTGGACACTTCCCATGCATAACAAAAGACAAGGTTGGAATGTTTCAAACATCGATCCAAGACCCATTATCCACATAAAAGGGATATAAATACTCTGATCACATCATTTAAATCTCTTGCATCACCAAAATACCTCTCCACCACGTATCCAATCGCCATTGATGGATCACATCTATCTCATACATTTTATAACTTAGCAATCAGATACGCACCCGTAATCTGGGTAATTATATACACAGGATATATTGATACCATAAATATTTCAACAAATTCCACTTTCTACGATGAGTTCAATCTTCACAAAAGTAGGATGAACGGCACCTGTTTCCACTAGGATCCATAGCATTGCACAAAGTGACAGTGAGCGTGAAAATCTTAATGATGACCACCGGAAAGAAGGTCAGCACGGCTGATATCACAGATTTTTCAGTGTTCCAATACGACTTCTACCCAAATCCATAAAGAAAGACATATGCATAGGAAACTACAAATTGAAAGCAAGTCTATTGAGATAAATATTGGACATCAATTGTATGAATCTTTAAGGCATCACTGCAGACATTCTTCAGACATTCTTCAAATTCATAGAATGACAACAAAGTATGGCTACGTACAATCCATTCGGTTTTATAAACCACTCATGAATAACCTCACAAGCCATTGAAAACCAGATGACACTTTCAAATAGCTTTGATCTACAAACAAGGCTGTAAGACAGAAAGTTAAAATCGAAATACATGAACTAAATCCTCAATAGATATGAAAACATCCCTTGGTAGTGAAGTCGATTCACATTAGTTATTAGGGCTTTCATGCACAGATCCACGGGGCATATACAGAACCATTCCTCCAACAAAACTGAAGAATGACTTTAAAATCGCAAACAAAACATGAGTATATGTGTTCACACACTTCATGGAGCAAGGGTTTCTTCGATCTGAAAACTGGCGTCGATGAAGGACTGTGTGAAGAAGACTTCAAAGTCTATTTGGCAAACACAGCCTACGTTGGCTATATTTAGTCCTCAGATGAATGGAATGTCATGAGTACTGGGCGTTTCAAAGAAGCAGCCTGTGAAGCTCTGGACGCTTATTGGGATGCGTGGTATACCACATTCACACGTTTCAGTAGCATTGGTGCAAAAACGATACACTTCTCAGGGGAAGCTTCTACATGGACTCTTGGGATCAGAGCTCTAACTCATACACACATACTTTTCCTTTGAAAATGATCCTGCATGATAAGCAAACAAAACACTGGATGAACACCTAGACGGTGAGCTCTGTACTAAATGATTTGAAAGCCAGTAGATGGAATGAGCTGATGAGGAAGACTACAAACGAGTCATCTTCTTCAACTTGGTCAAACTGCTCATAGTCATACAAGTGAATGAAAAGTGGAGCCTGTTGTCATTCAATCTGTTGAAAAGAAAGAGAATAATACAACAAATTAGCAAATCTTATTTTCTTCATAAACATTATATTATTTCTGCACAGCTTTCTTACTGGCATGAATAGAATATCTGCAATAATCACTTGTCACAGTGAAATGGATTCACATTCGATATCGATTCACATCTAGAATTGATGCCATAGCTGTTTGATACTATTGCTTGAGTGAATGCAACTTATGTGACTTCACAAACTACAAACACGACTAACATAATAGGTATTAAAAAACCTTGAGTGACATGAGCGTGAAGACTTAGTAGAGTTGCTCTCAAGAATCATGATACTATTCTTCACTCCAGCCATAGGACTGGAATCTGTACATTAACACCCCTGCAAAAGAAACGGGAAGGATAGAATAATAATAAAGGAACTTCATAACTATATTCCTACTGTCAACATTCAACACTATGTTTTCTTTTCAACTGACTTTCATATTTGGTCTACTGTAACCTCTTCTGTGTTCATTTTATGCTAAACTTATTGCCAACAGTAAAATTACCATATGAGCTCTAATGAATTTTTTTACTTGCAAAGCTAGTGATAGAACCAAAGGCCAATATCTACATCAAACAGGAGGAATGGAATGGAAACTGTAAACAATTTTATGGAATAGCATTTCCGTGCTCCTATTCAGTCAAACGGACATTCCAAAGGATGTGATTTTTCTGAAAGTTTATTTCGGAAACTTGGAAGTGGATGACTGCAAACAATAAAACGAATAATATATTGATACATAATACGAATAATATACAGTGGGTCATTCTTTTTTCTATTCTGCCACAGCTAACTGACTGGAAGTCAGTTGTCGTAACTACTACTAACAGAAGACCCTCACCGATGAGTGAAGATATATAGGAAAATCCATAATAGATCTAAAAACCGTCAAAGATAAAATGGTCATGAAAAAATACAGTGACAGTTTAGTTGGTATAAGAAACAGGATGATTATGAAAGCAAAGCCAACAATCATGGATAGGCCATGGAAGCCCGTGGCTGTCACGAGTGTTGACTTGTATCCTTCATCTGAGGTTGTTAAAAGTGCGTGGTAAAATCCAGAGGTTTGCAGCAGTGGTAACCTCCTGAGCAGACTGAAATCCAAAGGGTTTCCAGAATATCCTGACGATTTCCATCTACTAGGCTGTGGTGAGCTCAAGCAATACATACTCCAGAGGACAGAAGACAGACGTCTACTGCACTTAGGGAGAAAGGGAATGTTGCTGCTCGGCCTAGTACAAGTGTAGAAGCAACACCTCGGTGATTCGATCTTTAAAGACTCCATACATATGAGAAAGACTGGTATGAATAATCCTTCAGAAGCGCCTTCTCAGACCTCCTCCCATCATAAGCACAAGCATAATGAAAACACTGAGTTTTCATGGGCTCACGCAAAATTAGACTCACTTATGACTTTGCTTTGAGAAGAGTTGAACTACTCATTGTTTAAGAGAAATGACCCTTTCTTCTCTGAAGACTTGTGAATCATTCATAGGGTGTGGTGAATAAACTACTTAAGGATCTAATCCATAAAAATGCGATAGGCTAAGCACAGAGATGTTTTTCTCCCTTTCTCAAAGGATGGAACATTTTGTATTTGCACTGACTTTATGTCTTGACTTCATGTACAATTAGATATTGATTTTTTTAGTTGACATACAATAGGACTAAAAATATCGATATAATACTGATAACTCATGTTGGTATGTGTGGTTGTCACATAGGATTCACAGGAGATTTAGATTCACAGTTGTCAACGTAAAGGATGAATGCTATTTAGCTTCTTCGTGACTCTAGACCACGAATGAAGAGTTTTCCTCAACATATTTCACTGAGGGAAATACAAGGATGATAGGCATAATACTATGCTTCGACTCACGGATATCGAAGCATTGTTCACAATACAGATCTGATTTTCGAAATCAGGGTTCTTTCAGTGTCCTTGAACAGCATTTGTTTTTCTGGATACAGAAGAAAAAACTCATGAGTATCAAACTGGTTCCCAGAAAACATGTGTATGAATTGTTATCTTCCTGAACCAGGGATCAAACCCACATCACTTCCACCTCCTGCACTGGTAGGCAGAGTATTTCTTGATCAACTGCGCCACCTGGGAATCGACATACATTTCAAGGACCACTGCCATCAGCTTCTACTGTTCATGACCAAACTAGGAGAAACAACATTGGAAGAAGGACTCATAAGGGTACTCATAGGAAGTACTCATAAGTCAAGGAACCGTTCTACTGGGTCCTCTCGTTATTACTGGGACAAGTCAGTTCCTCCGATGATGATGGGTATAACTGAAAAATTATTACAAATGCATGGGATGCGATGTCTACATGATAAATGTGTTCCTCTTATACTATTGCTTCAGGGATGTCTACTTCCGCATGAACGACTGCACTACAAGGGATGCCTGCTATTCCAGCTCAAGCAACAGATAGTGAAGTGCAGATCATTGTCCTTTGTTGAAAATAATCAGCAGTTTGTCAACATAGGGAACATGCCGGAGGAACCCTTGGGATGGAACTCTAAAAACAGGTTGGGCCCTCTTTTTGCCAGGCCCTGCGATAAAATACAAATCAGAAAAAGAAAAATAGCATCGGTTTTGTCAGGACTTCCTCATCTTTTCTTTCTCGGTAGCAGGAAGCAGACATTGAGGCCAGAGGACTGCAGGATTTCATTGTGAACTAACGTTGGGTGGGGTGGAGGCTCATCACTCTAGTAAGAATGTGGCTCACTAAAACGGAATTTCATTCACTTCATGGACATAGAGTTCTAGAATCCTTCATTAAGGAATTCAAGTAAGCTATATTTCCTTACACCTTCACAATCTCTTGTTTACAAGAATGTCAATTGCTAGTCCAGCACTTATACAATGAGTGTTACAGGTAGTATGAGTGTATAAATGATGACGAGCAATGACAGGAAGTTATTTATTCTCTGTTTGAATTCTTGATTTTTTATATAATTTTTTATAATATCCTTACAGATGTAAATATTTTAGTGACATGTATAAATACACGTTGAAGTAGTGCTATGATAACTCATAGTGTTGCCACAATAAATATCATGGTTATTATGTGCTTTTCATATATTCCTTTGGAGATTCTCTTGCATTACACATCATCATAAGATATTTAATAGTTTCCTAACTGTACAGTAGGTCCTTGTGGCTTCTTTTATATATGGTAATGTATTTGTTAATAATTCAAACAAAAACTGGTACACAAATATTCATAGTGACATTCACGATAGCTCAAAGTTAGAACTCATTCAAGTGTCCGTTGGTGGGAGACTGAATATGCAACGCAAGGTATATTCAGAAGCTTGAACGCGTATTCCACCATACAAAAAAGTACATTAAATGGTGCTGCCACTCTGCAAGACATTACACAAATGACTCCAAAACGAACACGTGGAAGAAATACATAGTTCGATTCCAATTCATGCTATGTACCCAAAAGGATTGGGAAAGGGGCTGAAAAAAATGGATACTCCTTCGTCATACTCACAACAGCATGATTCACACTGGCAAACAAACAGAAGCAATCGAAGTGTCCATGGCAGCCAATTCCATAAACAAACTGTGGTATACACACAATGGAATCTGATTCGCCCTTCAAAGTCAGTAATTCTGACAATGCGACAATGTGGACAAACCTTATGGTCATTAGATTAAGTGAAATAAACCAGACCAAAAAAAGACAAACGTTCTGTGATTCCGCTCATATGAGATATCCAAACAAGTCAAATCTGTCAGAAATAGCAGAAAGTGATTCCGACCGATCGAAAAGAGTTCATGTTTCATGACCTCAGTTTCCCTTGGAAAAACTGACTTCCCATCATATCTCCAAAACAATTAGACAAATAACTGGAAGCTATATCCAGTCAAATGAATGTAGACATAATGTTACAGTGTACACAAACTCACTCAAACTTCTCAACAGACAAAAGGCAAAACTGTATCTGTGGCACCTCAGCTTAGCTTAAAACTGTATCTACGGTACCTCACTTCTGCTTATAAAATTTAACAACAACAACAACACACTAAAGGCTATCCAAAAAAGGATAGAAAAACACATATAACATCAACTTTAAAAATTAGAAATTGAAACGGTGAAAAACCTTATTCACAAAACTTAAACACAAGCCACAGGAAACTATATTTATAAAATAGATATCTGATAAAGGATTGTTCTCCAAATATACCAAAAAATCTAGAACAATCTCATAAAATATGTATACACCTAAACACCTGGCCTACAAAAATATAAAGATAGTAAATAAGCCTATCAAAAAGACTCAAAACCACATAGCATTAGGAAATGACAAACTAAAATAACAGTGAGGTAGCACTGCACACCTATTAGATCCAGTCAACTCAAGAAAAGGGGGTAGGGCACAGCTTCTCCGGTGGCTCAGTGGTAAAGAATCTGCCTGACAATGCAAGACACTCTAGTTCGATCCCTTACCCCAGAAGATCCCACAAGCCACAGAGAAACATAGCTGGATTTTTCCACAGCTAAACAAGGCTCACCTGTGACCTGAATCCTTCATGTCCAGCACTTACTAAACAGCTTTGAAAACATGTCCAGACAAAAAAGGATCGCATGATTATATACAACAGCTCGACTTGGAATCACTACAAACTTTCAAATATCAGGATGTCTTCAGTAGATGACAGTGTAAACAAATGGGGATACATGCAAAGTGAAGGGGAGCAAATGCTACCACAAAATATACCACCTCAGCATGAGGATTAGTTGGACCCAATTAACTTTTATTTTTTTAGAGGACACATGATCATCTCTGAAACCCAAGTTCAAGACAGCTCTTCTGTGAGTCACATTTACCAGAGAAATCTCATTTCAAAGGAATCCTCTCTATATGCCAGATAGAAGGATGAGACACAGTCTTTTGAAACTCTTTTTTCTTTTCTATCGATAGGGAAAGCTAAGCCGTAAATCTGCACAGCCACCATACCCTTCCTTTCCTTTGGTTGTATTTTTTTAAATATTTGTTTCTGTTTTCATTTGGCTGCGCCAGGTCAACCTTCATTGAGGCAAGCCAGATATTTAGCTACAGCATGCAAATTCTCTGTTGTGGCATGGGAGATCTAGTTCTTGGATCAGGAAATGAACCTGGGCCTCCTTCTTTGGGAGTGTCCAGTCTCAGCCACTGGACCACCAGGAAGTGCCTGTTTTGTTTTCAGATGAAGATGGAATCTAAGGTGATATCTTGGGCCATTTCAGTCACTGACTCAGTTTCCTGAGTTTGTCCAAAGCACGCACAAGGTGCACATTATTAAACTGGTTTG
>NW_017190087.1:0-14925 GCF_001704415.2 Capra hircus
CCCAGATTCAGCGCCACACGGAGAGCACCAGGCCCAGGGCCCCTGGCTGGGGTTTTCAGCCCCGCACACACGGAGGCTGATTCCTTGGGTGCCCAGAAAGTGTATGACAGACGTAGGTTCCCTAGCACTCTCCTCCCCAGCAGAGACATGTGCAGGTTTGGGGCCTGATCCTGCGTGTCTGGGTTCCTGCCCACAGCCCCAACTCAGGGGAAGCAGCCCCTGAGGCAAGACCTGCTGGAGGAGCCCTGCGCCCCCGCCTGATAGGCGAGTGCACAGCCAGCAGGGAAGCGAGCCTCCTGGGGGAAGAGGAGGCAGCAAGTCCCCGTCAAGCTGAAATCCCTGCTTACACGAAGCTAAGTGCGACTCCAGTACGGCAGATCTCTAGCTCTGTTCAGAGGCCCGATCTGGCAGAGTTCCTGGCACCAAGATGCTCTGCCATAGGCGAGCCTTGCGCAGACTTGCCTTGCTTTAAGGCTCCCTCCCCAGGAAGGAGCAGGCTGTGTGAGGCTCGGAAACGCCACTGGCGCCTTCCTGGCTTCAGCTCTACCCCTGCCTTGCCTTTGCACTTAGGTCCCAAGCGTCCTTGAGGAGGGCTTAGGGGCTGGTGGGTTGCACACTGCCAAGGGCTCCAGCAGTGAAAGCTCTGTCAGAGGGAAGCGAAGGGCAACAGCAGGGCTCCTTCAGCGGTTCCTTGGCCGCCCAGACAAAGCTCCGCACGGAGAGCACCAGGTTCCAAGGGCCCCTGGCTGGGTTTTGCATCCCCACACTCCCAGAGGCTGACTCCTGGGTGCCTAGAAAGTGTGTGAGAGACGTAGGTTCCCTAGCACTCTCCTCCCCAGCAGAGACATGTGCAGGTGGTTGGGGCCTTATCCTGCGTGTCTGGGTTCCCGCCCACAGCCCCAACTCAGGGGAAGCAGCCCCTGAGGCAAGACCTGCTGGAGGAGCCCTGCGCGCCCGCCTGATAGGCGAGAGCACAGCCAGCAGTGTAGCGAGCCTCCTCGGGAGAAGAGGAGGCAGCCGAGCCCAGTCAAGAGGAAAGCCCTGCTTGCACGGAGCTAAGTGCGCCTCCAGTACGGCAGAGCTCTAGCTCTGCTCAGAGCCCCGATCTGGCAGAGTTCTGGCGCGAGGCTGCTCGCCGGGGCTCGCCTTGCCCAGACTTGCCTTGCTTTTAGGCTCCCTCCCCAGGAAGGAGCTGTCTGAGCGAGCCTGGGAGACGCCACTGGTGCCTTCCTTGCCTCAGCTCCAATCCTGCCTTGCCTTTGCACATAGGTGCCAGCGTCGTTGGGGAGGGCTTAGGGGTGGTGGGTTGCACACTGCCAAGGGCTTCAGCAGTGAGAGCTCTGTCAGAGGGAAGGGAAGGGCAACTGCAGGGCTCCTCCAGCGGTTTCTAGGCCGCCTAGAATCAGCGCCGCACCGAGAGCACCAGGCTCCCAGGGCCCCTGGCTGGGGTTTTCAGCCCCGCACACACGGAGGCTGATTCCTTGGGTGCCCAGAAAGTGTATGACAGACGTAGGTTCCCTAGCACTCTCCTCCCCAGCAGAGACATGTGCAGGGTTTGGGGCCTGATCCTGCGTGTCTGGGTTCCTGCCCACAGCCCCAACTCAGGGGAAGCAGCCCCTGAGGCAAGACCTGCTGGAGGAGCCCTGCGCCCCGCCTGATAGGCGAGTGCACAGCCAGCAGGGAAGCGAGCCTCCTCGGGGAAGAGGAGGCAGCCCAGCCCCGTCAAGTTGAAAGCCCTGCTTGCACGGAGCTAAGTGCGCCTCCAGTACGGCAGAGCTCTAGCTCTGCTCAGAGCCCCGATCTGGCAGAGTTCCTGGCGCGAGGCTGCTCTGGGGGGCTAGCCTTGCCCAGACTTGCCTTGCTTTTAGGCTGCCTCTCCAGGAAGGAGCAGGCAGCAGGAGCCTGGGAGTCGCCACTGGCGCCTTTCTTGCCTCAGCTCCAATCCTGCCTTGCCTTTGCACTTAGGTCCCAGTCCTCCTTAAGGAGAGCTTAGGGGCTGGTGGGTTGCACACTGCCAAGGGCTCCAGCAGTGAGAATTCTGTCAGAGGGAAGGGAAGGGCAACTGCAGGGCTCCTCCAGCGGTTGCTTGGCCGCCCAGATTCAGCGCCACACGGAGAGCACCAGGCTCCCAGGCCCCTGGCTGGGGTTTTCAGCCCCGCACACACGGAGGGCTGATTCCTTGGGTGCCCAGAAAGTGTATGACAGACGTAGGTTCCCTAGCACTCTCCTCCCCAGCAGAGACATGTGCAGGTGTTTGGGGCCTGATCCTGCGTGTCTGGGTTCCTGCCCACAGCCCCAACTCAGGGGAAGCAGCCCCTGAGGCAAGACCTGCTGGAGGAGCCCTGCGCCCCCGCCTGATAGGCGAGTGCACAGCCAGCAGGGAAGCGAGCCTCCTCGGGGGAAGAGGAGGCAGCAAGTCCCCGTCAAGCTGAAATCCCTGCTTACACGAAGCTAAGTGCGACTCCAGTACGGCAGATCTCTAGCTCTGTTCAGAGGCCCGATCTGGCAGAGTTCCTGGCACCAAGATGCTCTGCCATAGGCGAGCCTTGCGCAGACTTGCCTTGCTTTAAGGCTCCCTCCCCAGGAAGGAGCAGGCTGTGTGAGGCTCGGAAACGCCACTGGCGCCTTCCTGGCTTCAGCTCTACCCCTGCCTTGCCTTTGCACTTAGGTCCCAAGCGTCCTTGAGGAGGGCTTAGGGGCTGGTGGGTTGCACACTGCCAAGGGCTCCAGCAGTGAAAGCTCTGTCAGAGGGAAGCGAAGGGCAACAGCAGGGCTCCTTCAGCGGTTCCTTGGCCGCCCAGACAAAGCTCCGCACGGAGAGCACCAGGTTCCAAGGGCCCCTGGCTGGGTTTTGCATCCCCACACTCCCAGAGGCTGACTCCGTGGGTGCCTAGAAAGTGTGTGAGAGACGTAGGTTCCCTAGCACTCTCCTCCCCAGCAGAGACATGTGCAGGTGGTTGGGGCCTTATCCTGCGTGTCTGGGTTCCCGCCCACAGCCCCAACTCAGGGGAAGCAGCCCCTGAGGCAAGACCTGCTGGAGGAGCCCTGCGCGCCCGCCTGATAGGCGAGAGCACAGCCAGCAGTGTAGCGAGCCTCCTCGGGAGAAGAGGAGGCAGCCGAGCCCAGTCAAGAGGAAAGCCCTGCTTGCACGGAGCTAAGTGGGCCTCCAGTACGGCAGAGCTCTAGCTCTGCTCAGAGCCCCGATCTGGCAGAGTTTCTGGCGCGAGGCTGCTCGGCCGGGGGCTCGCCTTGCCCAGACTTGCCTTGCTTTTAGGCTCCCTCCCCAGGAAGGAGCTGTCTGAGCGAGCCTGGGAGACGCCACTGGTGCCTTCCTTGCCTCAGCTCCAATCCTGCCTTGCCTTTGCACATAGGTGCCAGGCGTCGTTGGGAGGGCTTAGGGGGTGGTGGGTTGCACACTGCCAAGGGCTTCAGCAGTGAGAGCTCTGTCAGAGGGAAGGGAAGGGCAACTGCAGGGCTCCTCCAGCGGTTTCTAGGCCGCCTAGAATCAGCGCCGCACCGAGAGCACCAGGCTCCCAGGGCCCCTGGCTGGGGTTTTCAGCCCCGCACACACGGAGGCTGATTCCTTGGGTGCCCAGAAAGTGTATGACAGACGTAGGTTCCCTAGCACTCTCCTCCCCAGCAGAGACATGTGCAGGTGTTGGGGCCTGATCCTGCGTGTCTGGGTTCCTGCCCACAGCCCCAACTCAGGGGAAGCAGCCCCTGAGGCAAGACCTGCTGGAGGAGCCCTGCGCCCCCGCCTGATAGGCGAGTGCACAGCCAGCAGGGAAGCGAGCCTCCTCGGGGGAAGAGGAGGCAGCCCAGCCCGTCAAGTTGAAAGCCCTGCTTGCACGGAGCTAAGTGCGCCTCCAGTACGGCAGAGCTCTAGCTCTGCTCAGAGCCCCGATCTGGCAGAGTTCCTGGCGCGAGGCTGCTCTGCCGGGGGCTAGCCTTGCCCAGACTTGCCTTGCTTTTAGGCTGCCTCTCCAGGAAGGAGCAGGCAGCAGGAGCCTGGGAGTCGCCACTGGCGCCTTTCTTGCCTCAGCTCCAATCCTGCCTTGCCTTTGCACTTAGGTCCCAGTCCTCCTTAAGGAGAGCTTAGGGGCTGGTGGGTTGCACACTGCAAGGGCTCCAGCAGTGAGATGCTCTGTCAGAGGGAAGGGAAGGGCAACTGCAGGGCTCCTCCAGCGGTTGCTTGGCCGCCAGATTCAGCGCCACACGGAGAGCACCAGGCTCCCAGGGCCCCTGGCTGGGGTTTTTCAGCCCCGCACACACGGAGGCTGATTCCTTGGGTGCCCAGAAAGTGTATGACAGACGTAGGTTCCCTAGCACTCTCCTCCCCAGCAGAGACATGTGCAGGTGTTTGGGGCCTGATCCTGCGTGTCTGGGTTCCTGCCCACAGCCCCAACTCAGGGGAAGCAGCCCCTGAGGCAAGACCTGCTGGAGGAGCCCTGCGCCCCCGCCTGATAGGCGAGGTGCACAGCCAGCAGGGAAGCGAGCCTCCTCGGGGGAAGAGGAGGCAGCAAGTCCCCGTCAAGGCTGAAATCCCTGCTTACACGAAGCTAAGTGCGACTCCAGTACGGCAGATCTCTAGCTCTGTTCAGAGGCCCGATCTGGCAGAGTTCCTGGCACCAAGATGCTCTGCCATAGGCGAGCCTTGCGCAGACTTGCCCTTGCTTTAAGGCTCCCTCCCCCAGGAAGGAGCAGGCTGTGTGAGGCTCGGAAACGCCACTGGCGCCTTCCTGGCTTCAGCTCTACCCCTGCCTTGCCTTTGCACTTAGGTCCCAAGCGTCCTTGAGGAGGGCTTAGGGGCTGGTGGGTTGCACACTGCCAAGGGCTCCAGCCAGTGAAAGCTCTGTCAGAGGGAAGCGAAGGGCAACAGCAGGGCTCCTTCAGCGGTTCCTTGGCCGCCCAGACAAAGCTCCGCACGGAGAGCACCAGGTTCCAAGGGCCCCTGGCTGGGTTTTGCATCCCCACACTCCCAGAGGCTGACTCCGTGGGTGCCTAGAAAGTGTGTGAGAGACGTAGGTTCCCTAGCACTCTCCTCCCCAGCAGAGACATGTGGCAGGTGGTTGGGGCCTTATCCTGCGTGTCTGGGTTCCCGCCCACAGCCTCAACTCAGGGGAAGCAGCCCCTGAGGCAAGACCTGCTGGAGGAGCCCTGCGCGCCCGCCTGATAGGCGAGAGCACAGCCAGCAGTGTAGCGAGCCTCCTCGGGAGAAGAGGAGGCAGCCGAGCCCAGTCAAGAGGAAAGCCCTGCTTGCACGGAGCTAAGTGGGCCTCCAGTACGGCAGAGCTCTAGCTCTGCTCAGAGCCCCGATCTGGCAGAGTTTCTGGCGCGAGGCTGCTCGGCCGGGGGCTCGCCTTGCCCAGACTTGCCTTGCTTTTAGGCTCCCTCCCCAGGAAGGAGCTGTCTGAGCGAGCCTGGGAGACGCCACTGGTGCCTTCCTTGCCTCAGCTCCAATCCTGCCTTGCCTTTGCACATAGGTGCCAGGCGTCGGTTGGGGAGGGCTTAGGGGGGTGGTGGGTTGCACACTGCCAAGGGCTTCAGCAGTGAGAGCTCTGTCAGAGGGAAGGGAAGGGCAACTGCAGGGCTCCTCCAGCGGTTTCTAGGCCGCCTAGAATCAGCGCCGCACCGGAGAGCACCAGGCTCCAGGGCCCCTGGCTGGGGTTTTTCAGCCCCGCACACACGGAGGCTGATTCCTTGGGTGCCCAGAAAGTGTATGACAGACGTAGGTTCCCTAAGCACTCTCCCTCCCCAGCAGAGACATGTGCAGGTGTTTGGGGCCTGATCCTGCGTGTCTGGGTTCCTGCCCACAGCCCAACTCAGGGGAAGCAGCCCCTGAGGCAAGACCTGCTGGAGGAGCCCTGCGCCCCCGCCTGATAGGCGAGTGCACAGCCAGCAGGGAAGCGAGCCTCCTCGGGGGAAGAGGAGGCAGCCAGCCCCGTCAAGTTGAAAGCCCTGCTTGCACGGAGCTAAAGTGTGCCTCAGTACAGGCAGATCTCTAGCTCTGTTCAGAGGCCCGATCTAGGCAGAGTTCATGTCGCCAAGATGCTCTGCCATAGGCGAGCCTTGCGCAGACTTGCCTTGCTTTTTAGGGCTCCCTCCCCAGGAAGGAGCAGGCTGTGTGAGGCTGGGAAACGCCAACTGGCGCCTTCCTGGCTTCAGCTCTACCCTGCCTTGCCTTTGCACTTAGTTCCCAGCGTCCTTGAGGAGGGCTTAGGGGCTGGTGGGTTGCACACTGCCAAGGGCTCCAGCAGTGAAAGCTCTGTCAGAGGGAAGCGAAGGGCAACAGCAGGGCTCCTTCAGCGGGTTGCTTGGCCGCCCAGACTAAGCGCCGCACGGAGAGCACCAGGTTCCAAGGGCCCCTGGCTGGGTTTTGCATCCCCACACTCCCAGAGGCTGACTCCGTGTGTGCCTAGAAAGTGTGTGAGAGACGTATGTTCCCTAGCACTCTCCTCCCCAGCAGAGACATGTGTTTGGGAGGGCTTAGGGATCGCTGAGTTCCACACTTCCAAGGGCTCCAGCACTGAGAGCTCTGTCGACGGGAAGGGAAGGGCAACTGCAGAGCTCCTTCAGCTGTTGCTTGGCTGTCCAGACTCAGCGCCACATTGAGAGCACCATGCACCCAGGGCCCCTGGGTGGTGTCTGCAGCCAGCAGGCTGGCGACTCACTTGTGGTCTCCCATCATTTGCCTGAAATACATAGGTTCCCTAATGCTCTTCTCCCCAGCAGAGCTGTGTGCAGGTTGTTGGGGCCTGCCCCTGCGTGTCTGGGTTCCCGCCCACAACCCCAGCTCAGGGGAAGTAACCCCTGAGCCAAGACCTGCAGGAGGCGAGGTATGGCTCCGCCTGGAAGCCGAGTGCACAGGACAAGTGGAAGGGAGCCTCCTCCGGGGAAGAGGAGGCAGCCCAGTCGCCTGCTGCTGCAAGCCTTGCTGGGGTGGAGCCGAGTGCGCCTCCAGTATCGCAGAGCTCCAGCTCCGCTGAGAGCCCTGATCTGGCAGAGTTCCTTGCGCGAGGCTGCTCTGCCTGGGGCGAGCCTTGCCCAGACTTGCCTGGCTTCTAGACTTCCTGCCCAGGAAGGAGCAGTCTGCACGAGGTTGGGAGACGCCACTGGCACCTTCCTGGCCTCAGCTCTGCTCCTGCCTTGCCTTTGCACCTAGGCCCCAGGCGTTCTTGTGGTGGCTTAGGGGCCGGTGGCTTCCACACTGCCAAGGGCTCCAACAGTGAGAGCTCTGTTCGAGGGAAATGAAGGGTATATTTGGAATGCAATCGTTTATCAGATGTGAGACCCACACCTTCACCCTGAACCCTCACCCCGAGCCCTTACCCTCGCCCTCACCCACACCCTCACCCTGAACCCTTACCCTCACCCTCACCTTGAAGCCTTACCCTCACCCTCACCCCTAACCCTAACCCTCACGCCTCACCCCTCACCCTAACAAGTTGGGGGGCTGTTCTGCACACTGTAACCTTAACCCTTCCCTCACCCGACACCCTATCCACATCCTAACCCTAACCCACTTCATAGTCACGCCCTCAACCCTATACTTACCCTTGAAGTACGTACCTGCATCATCTTCGTTTTGGACACTTCCCATGCATAACAAAAGACAAGGTTGGAATGTTTCAAACATCGATCCAAGACCCATTATCCACATAAAAGGGATATAAATACTCTGATCACATCATTTAAATCTCTTGCATCACCAAAATACCTCTCCACCACGTATCCAATCGCCATTGATGGATCACATCTATCTCATACATTTTATAACTTAGCAATCAGATACGCACCCGTAATCTGGGTAATTATATACACAGGATATATTGATACCATAAATATTTCAACAAATTCCACTTTCTACGATGAGTTCAATCTTCACAAAAGTAGGATGAACGGCACCTGTTTCCACTAGGATCCATAGCATTGCACAAAGTGACAGTGAGCGTGAAAATCTTAATGATGACCACCGGAAAGAAGGTCAGCACGGCTGATATCACAGATTTTTCAGTGTTCCAATACGACTTCTACCCAAATCCATAAAGAAAGACATATGCATAGGAAACTACAAATTGAAAGCAAGTCTATTGAGATAAATATTGGACATCAATTGTATGAATCTTTAAGGCATCACTGCAGACATTCTTCAGACATTCTTCAAATTCATAGAATGACAACAAAGTATGGCTACGTACAATCCATTCGGTTTTATAAACCACTCATGAATAACCTCACAAGCCATTGAAAACCAGATGACACTTTCAAATAGCTTTGATCTACAAACAAGGCTGTAAGACAGGAAAGTTAAAATCGAAATACATGAACTAAATCCTCAATAGATATGAAAACATCCCTTGGTAGTGAAGTCGATTCACATTAGTTATTAGGGCTTTCATGCACAGATCCACGGGGCATATACAGAACCATTCCTCCAACAAAACTGAAGGAATGACTTTAAAATCGCAAACAAAACATGAGTATATGTGTTCACACACTTCATGGAGCAAGGGTTTCTTCGATCTGAAAACTGGCGTCGATGAAGGACTGTGTGAAGAAGACTTCAAAGTCTATTTGGCAAACACAGCCTACGTTGGCTATATTTAGTCCTCAGATGAATGGAATGTCATGAGTACTGGGCGTTTCAAAGAAGCAGCCTGTGAAGCTCTGGACGCTTATTGGGATGCGTGGTATACCACATTCACACGTTTCAGTAGCATTGGTGCAAAAACGATACACTTCTCAGGGGAAGCTTCTACATGGACTCTTGGGATCAGAGCTCTAACTCATACACACATACTTTTCCTTTGAAAATGATCCTGCATGATAAGCAAACAAAACACTGGATGAACACCTAGACGGTGAGCTCTGTACTAAATGATTTGAAAGCCAGTAGATGGAATGAGCTGATGAGGAAGACTACAAACGAGTCATCTTCTTCAACTTGGTCAAACTGCTCATAGTCATACAAGTGAATGAAAAGTGGAGCCTGTTGTCATTCAATCTGTTGAAAAGAAAGAGAATAATACAACAAATTAGCAAATCTTATTTTCTTCATAAACATTATATTATTTCTGCACAGCTTTCTTACTGGCATGAATAGAATATCTGCAATAATCACTTGTCACAGTGAAATGGATTCACATTCGATATCGATTCACATCTAGAATTGATGCCATAGCTGTTTGATACTATTGCTTGAGTGAATGCAACTTATGTGACTTCACAAACTACAAACACGACTAACATAATAGGTATTAAAAAACCTTGAGTGACATGAGCGTGAAGACTTAGTAGAGTTGCTCTCAAGAATCATGATACTATTCTTCACTCCAGCCATAGGACTGCGAATCTGTACATTAACACCCCTGCAAAAGAAACGGGAAGGATAGAATAATAATAAAGGAACTTCATAACTATATTCCTACTGTCAACATTCAACACTATGTTTTCTTTTCAACTGACTTTCATATTTGGTCTACTGTAACCTCTTCTGTGTTCATTTTTATGCTAAACTTATTGCCAACAGTAAAAATTACCATATGAGCCTCTAATGAATTTTTTTACTTGCAAAGCTAGTGATAGAACCAAAGGCCAATATCTACATCAAACAGGAGGAATGGAATGGAAACTGTAAACAATTTGATGGAATAGCATTTCCGTGCTCCTATTCAGTCAAACGGACATTCCAAAGGATGTGATTTTTCTGAAAGTTTATTTCGGAAACTTGGAAGTGGATGACTGCAAACAATAAAACGAATAATATATTGATACATAATACGAATAATATACAGTGGGTCATTCTTTTTCTATTCTGCCACAGCTAACTGACTGGAAGTCAGTTGTCGTAACTACTACTAACAGAAGACCCTCACCGATGAGTGAAGATATATAGGAAAATCCATAATAGATCTAAAAACCGTCAAAGATAAAATGGTCATGAAAAAATACAGTGACAGTTTAGTTGGTATAAGAAACAGGATGATTATGAAAGCAAAGCCAACAATCATGGATAGGCCATGGAAGCCCGTGGCTGTCACGAGTGTTGACTTGTATCCTTCATCTGAGGTTGTTAAAAGTGCCGTGGTAAAATCCAGAGGTTTGCAGCAGTGGTAACCTCCTGAGCAGACTGAAATCCAAAGGGTTTCCAGAATATCCTGACGATTTTCCATCTACTAGGCTGTGGTGAGCTCAAGCAATACATACTCCAGAGGACAGAAGACAGACGTCTACTGCACTTAGGGAGAAAGGGAATGTTGCTGCTCGGCCTAGTACAAGTGTAGAAGCAACACCTCGGTGATTCGATCTTTAAAGACTCCATACATATGAGAAAGACTGGTATGAATAATCCTTCAGAAGCGCCTTCTCAGACCTCCTCCCATCATAAGCACAAGCATAATGAAAACACTGAGTTTTCATGGGCTCACGCAAAATTAGACTCACTTATGACTTTGCTTTGAGAAGAGTTGAACTACTCATTGTTTAAGAGAAATGACCCTTTCTTCTCTGAAGACTTGTGAATCATTCATAGGGTGTGGTGAATAAACTACTTAAGGATCTAATCCATAAAAATGCGATAGGCTAAGCACAGAGATGTTTTTCTCCCTTTCTCAAAGGATGGAACATTTTGTATTTGCACTGACTTTATGTCTTGACTTCATGTACAATTAGATATTGATTTTTTTAGTTGACATACAATAGGACTAAAAATATTGATATAATACTGATAACTCATGTTGGTATGTGTGGTTGTCACATAGGATTCACAGGAGATTTAGATTCACAGTTGTCAACGTAAAGGATGAATGCTATTTAGCTTCTTCGTGACTCTAGACCACGAATGAAGAGTTTTCCTCAACATATTTCACTGAGGGAAAATACAAGGATGATAGGCATAATACTATGCTTCGACTCACGGATATCGAAGCATTGTTCACAATACAGATCTGATTTTCGAAATCAGGGTTCTTTCAGTGTCCTTGAACAGCATTTGTTTTTCTGGATACAGAAGAAAAAAACTCATGAGTATCAAACTGGTTCCCAGAAAACATGTGTATGAATTGTTATCTTCCTGAACCAGGGATCAAACCCACATCACTTCCACCTCCTGCACTGGTAGGCAGAGTATTTCTTTGATCAACTGCGCCACCTGGGAATCGACATACATTTCAAGGACCACTGCCATCAGCTTCTACTGTTCATGACCAAACTAGGAGAAACAACATTGGAAGAAGGACTCATAAGGGTACTCATAGGAAGTACTCATAAGTCAAGGAACCGTTCTACTGGGTCCTCTCGTTATTACTGGGACAAGTCAGTTCCTCCGATGATGATGGGTATAACTGAAAAATTATTACAAATGCATGGGATGCGATGTCTACATGATAAATGTGTTCCTCTTATACTATTGCTTCAGGGATGTCTACTTCCGCATGAACGACTGCACTACAAGGGATGCCTGCCTATTCCAGCTCAAGCAACAGATAGTCAAGTGCAGATCATTGTCCTTTGTTGAAAATAATCAGCAGTTTGTCAACATAGGGAACATGCCGGAGGAACCCTTGGGATGGAACTCTAAAAACAGGTTGGGCCCTCTTTTTGCCAGGCCCCTGCGATAAAATACAAATCAGAAAAAGAAAAATAGCATCGGTTTTGTCAGGACTTCCTCATCTTTTCTTTCTCGGTAGCAGGAAGCAGACATTGAGGCCAGAGGACTGCAGGATTTCATTGTGAACTAACGTTGGGTGGGGTGGAGGCTCATCACTCTAGTAAGAATGTGGCTCACTAAAACGGAATTTCATTCCACTTCATGGACATAGAGTTCTAGAATCCTTCATTAAGGAATTCAAGAAGCTATATTTCCTTACACCTTCACAATCTCTTGGTTTACAAGAATGTCAATTGCTAGTCCAGCACTTATACAATGAGTGTTACAGGTAGTATGAGTGTATAAATGATGACGAGCAATGACAGGAAGTTTATTTATTCTCTGTTTGAATTCTTGATTTTTTATATAATTTTTTATAATATCCTTACAGATGTAAATATTTTAGTGACATGTATAAATACACGTTGAGTAGTGCTATGATAACTCATAGTGTTGCCACAATAAATATCATGGGTTATTATGTGCTTTTTCATATATTCCTTTGGAGATTCTCTTGCATTATACATCATCATAAGATATTTAATAGTTTCCTAAACTGTACAGTAGGTCCTTGTGGCTTCTTTTTATATATGGTAATGTATTTGTTAATAATTCAAACAAAAACTGGTACACAAATATTCATAGTGACATTCACAATAGCTCAAAGGTAGAACTCATTCAAGTGTCCGTTGGTGGGAGACTGAATATGCAACGCAAGGTATATTCAGAAGCTTGAACGGTATTCCACCATACAAAAAAGTACATTAAATGGTGCTGCCACTCTGCAAGACATTACACAAATGACTCCAAAACGAACACGTGGAAGAAATACATAGTTCGATTCCAATTCATGCTATGTACCCAAAAGGATTGGGAAAGGGGGCTGAAAAAAATGGATACTCCTTCCGTCATACTCACAACAGCATGATTCACACTGGCAAACAAACAGAAGCAATCGAAGTGTCCATGGCAGCCAATTCCATAAACAAACTGTGGTATACACACAATGGAATCTGATTCGGCCCTTCAAAAGTCAGTAATTCTGACAATGCGACAATGTGGACAAACCTTATGGTCATTAGATTAAGTGAAATAAACCAGACCAAAAAAAGACAAACGTTCTGTGATTCCGCTCATATGAGATATCCAAACAAGTCAAATCTGTCAGAAATAGCAGAAAGTGATTCCGACCGATCGAAAAGAGTTCATGTTTCATGGACCTCAGTTTCCCTTTGGAAAAACTGACTTCCCATCATATCTCCAAAACCAATTAGACAAATAACTGGAAGCTATATCCAGTCAAATGAATGTAGACATAATGTTACAGTGTACACCAAACTCACTCAAACTTCTCAACAGACAAAAAGGCAAAACTGTATCTGTGGCACCTCAGCTTAGCTTAAAAACTGTATCTACGGTACCTCACTTCTGCTTATAAAATTTAACAACAACAACAACACACTAAAGGCTATCCAAAAAAGGATAGAAAACACATATAACATCAACTTTTAAAAAATTAGAAATTGAAACGGTGAAAAACCTTATTCACAAAACTTAAACACAAGCCACAGGAAACTATATTTATAAAATAGATATCTGATAAAGGATTGTTCTCCAAATATAACCAAAAAATCTAGAACAATCTCATAAAATATGTATACACCTAAACACCTGGCCTACAAAAATATAAGATAGTAAATAAGCCTATCAAAAAGACTCAAAACCACATAGCATTAGGAAATGACAAACTAAAATAACAGTGAGGTAGCACTGCACACCTATTAGATCCAGTCAACTCAAGAAAAGGGGGGTAGGGCACAGCTTCTCCGGTGGCTCAGTGGTAAAGAATCTGCCTGACAATGCAAGACACTCTAGTTCGATCCCTTACCCCAGAAGATCCCACAAGCCACAGAGAAACATAGCTGGATTTTTCCACAGCTAAACAAGGCTCACCTGTGACCTGAATCCTTCATGTCCAGCACTTACTAAACAGCTTTGAAAACATGTCCAGACCAAAAAAAAGGATCGCATGATTATATACAACAGCTCGACTTGTAATCACTACAAACTTTCAAATATCAGGATGTCTTCAGTAGATGACAGTGTAAACAAATGGGGATACATGCCAAAGTGAAGGGGAGCAAATGCTACCACAAAATATACCACCTCAGCATGAGGATTAGTTGGACCCAATTAACTTTTATTTTTTTAGAGGACACATGATCATCTCTGAAACCCAAGTTCAAGACAGCTCTTCTGTGAGTCACATTTACCAGAGAAATCTCATTTCAAAGGAATCCTCTCTATATGCCAGATAGAAGGATGAGACACAGTCTTTTGAAACTCTTTTTTCTTTTCCTATCGATAGGGAAAGCTAAGCCGTAAATCTGCACAGCCACCATACCCTTCCTTTCCTTTGGTTGTATTTTTTTAAATATTTGTTTCTGTTTTCATTTGGCTGCGCCAGGTCAACCTTCATTGAGGCAAGCCAGATATTTAGCTACAGCATGCAAATTCTCTGTTGTGGCATGGGAGATCTAGTTCTTGGATCAGAAATGAACCTGGGCCTCCTTCTTTGGGAGTGTCCAGTCTCAGCCACTGGACCACCAGGAAGTGCCTGTTTTGTTTTCAGATGAAGATGGAATCTAAGGTGATATCTTGGGCCATTTCAGTCACTGACTCAGTTTCCTGAGTTTGTCCAAAGCACGCACAAGGTGGCACATTATTAAACTGGTTTGCAAAACAAGAAAAGGTTGTCTGCTACAACACTGTATGCTTACAAATATCTAAATGGTAAATGGCATAGTATTGATTTTTCATTACTATGGGGGGGAGAAAGAATGCAGGATTCATACATGTTACAACACGAATAAATATTCAAACCATCTTCAGTGAAAAAAAAAATCCACATAGAAAAGGCCACCCAGAACCCTTATTCACCATGTCTGCTTTCAATCCATCAAGTTTGTCCAAATAACTGAAAATCTCAGTAACACTCTAAATAAAGAAAAAAGGATGAAGATGGAAACAAAAGATATATTCATACACTTGAACATTGCAAAGTGGAAGTGGGGCGGTGGATTACATTATGTAGATACCATATGACATTATGTGCTGGTTCTGCAGAAGGTACCCGATAAAACACATAGAGTCTTTTAGATGATGTGGCAAATGCTAGCACTTGTTCCCATTGCTAGGCATTTTCTGTACATTTTTTTAAATGACTGGAAAGTATACTAGGTTTCAAAACAACCATGTCAATACCATTTACAGATAAA